>NC_060965.1:3721900-3934400 GCF_910589235.1 Vespa crabro
ACATAGTTCACCAAATTAGTTGGTGATATCAATAAAGTCATTGCGAATGTAGATCATGACTTTAACTTTTCTTTTTTTTTTCTTTTTTTTTTAATTTTTTTCTTTTTTTTTTTTTTTTTTTTTTTTTTGTTATGTTTAAAATAATAATATCACATATGAGGTGATATAAATTTTACCATATAGTTAAGTTAATATATCAAATAGACTGCGATCACAATGAATTAGATTCTAATGAAACTTTCAGAAAATAGGATCACGCGGTCAATTTTAATTTAATGAAAGTTCACGATAACTCTAGTCCGCGAACATTCATAGAATACAAAATGGAAATACGCTTGATTTAGAAAGCGTAACGAAAACTCCTTCCTTTCGATGTCCACGAGTTACGATATATGTATAACTTGAAGGCCAGCGAATACGAGAAAGTTAACGTAATACAACCACGAGGTACTTAGGTAAAGTGACTTAATTTAAACAAAGAAAGAAGAAGAAGAAAAAAAAAAAGAAGAACGTGAGACTTTGTGCGAGCACATTCCACGAAAAATGCTTGATTATCCGATAATCCAACATTCCACGTTCACACTAATCGGATCGTAATGACAATTGAATGTGATTAAAATTGCGAACGGAGAAAAAAAAATATTTTTATTTAACAACGTCATAATTAAAACTCCATTGACTTTGGTATCCTTAACTTATCTAGCTCTGCTCTCTGAGTGCATTAATTGATCATAAACCGTAACAACCCTCAAAATATATAATAAGACGATCGTTTATAATTTCATTGTTTTGTTCATTGAGTGCCTAACATTATCCTACATTTGTAAATATCATTATTTTTATGTATTATATAACAGAAAGAGACCAAAAGCGTCTATCGGTCTCAGTCTGGCCAGGACGAGCCTAGGAGTAAATTGTTGAAAACATGAATATCTCGTGTATGCTTTCTTATCACCTTACATTTTCCTTATCAACATTTATTAGAAAAACATCTTCATTGATTAATTTTATATAGTAGTTTTGTCATATATATATATCGAATTTCATTTCTGTTTTTAATCATAACAAATTATTAATAAATAAATTATGTTCATTGTAAAATTTTTCGTATTTGAAAAATATCAATAATATAATATGCACGTACATTTGATATATGATATAAGACAATTAGAAATTTTTATTGGCGGGAAAATTCAGAGTTAAAAGAATCTCAGGTAGGGACAATTTGTTATTTAAAATATTTTAATTTAATTTCTTTCTTTCTTTCTTTCTCTTTTTTTTTTTTTTTTTTTTATCTTAAAATATCACAGACGATACTTAGGTATCAATAATTTTCATTCTTCTTTGCAATTGTACCATTCAAAATTACACGCGGTCTCTTTCTTCCCAATGAAGAACAATTATTGATCAATAGAAAACAGGTTCGTTCGAAAGATTTAGTTGCATACTCTGCAATTATTTTCCCGCCATAATTCTCGCAACGTATAAATACATAGAAACGATAACGAATTTATTTATTCGTAGTATCCTTTTAACAGTGATAAAGTTAACAAAATAAAATCTCAAAAGTTTAACGTTAATAAGTCTCTCAATGGGATCCTTTATTCTTTAACATTTTTCTTTTAATCGTTATTTAACGCGAGATGTCGCCTCGATCGGGTTTTTATAAAAGAGCATAGCCTCGACGCCAAAACGAATAATTATTATAATATCACGATTGATTCGATCCATGTTGAAAATATAAAAATAACTAAAGGAAAATTTCAATAAAGAAAAATTCATTTCAAGACGACAATGAAATTAAATGGAGAAAATGAAAGAAGTTGTTGTAAAAATAGGCAGGAACATTTCTCGCGATCCTATTGGCTGCGCCTATTGGTCATTTCCGATCTGTAGTGTCTTCCCGCGCAAACGAGCACCTACCCAACCGCCGCCGCCAAAATATCTGACGTCCTAACGCGTAACCGTTTTGTCGTCGTCGTGCAACGAGTCAAAGGCTTCATTCTCTCTGTAACAATCCAACGTTAAAGGACAACTGTCTTAGTAATTTGCTCGAGTGAATTCAATATTTTTTCGTTTCTTTACGTATTTAGATAAAAGTAATCTCATAAATACAGTGAAAAGATGTCGGGACGCGGTAAGGGCGGTAAGTATACGCCTTCGATCAGCCAAATGACCAAGTGAAACGTATTACTTTCTCTTGATTCTTCTCTTTCTTTCTCTCTCTTTTTTTTTCTCTCTCTCTATTTTTTACTCTTTCTTTCTCAAAGATAAAGAAATTATATGAATTGAATTAACATGATCAAATATATATATTATTTTCTTAGGCAAGACTAAGGGAAAAGCAAAGACCCGTAGCAGTAGGGCAGGGCTACAGTTCCCGGTCGGAAGAATCCATCGTCTTCTGAGAAAAGGAAATTATGCTGAACGCGTCGGTGCCGGTGCACCAGTTTATCTCGCCGCCGTTATGGAATATTTGGCGGCTGAAGTACTTGAATTGGCCGGGAATGCCGCAAGGGACAACAAAAAGACAAGGTCGGCCGAAAATTATTTTCTTTTTTCTCCCTCGCTCCCTCTATTTCAGTTTTTATATCTGCCTTTTCTCTTTCTCTGTCTGTCTCTCTCTTTCTCTTTCTCTTTCTCTTTCCATCCCTGCAGAATACTCCATGTTTTCTTTATCGCCCTTTTTTACTTTGAATAAAAAGAAAAAAAAAGAGAAAAAAAAAATACTTTATCTCAATAATTAACTGATGAAAATAATTCGACTGTGAAATTAATATGTAAATATGTTGTTAAACATGTTATATATATATATGTATAACATATAACAATATATATATATATATATATAACATATATATATATGCTATTTTTATTTTCAAATGAATAATAAATATATTGAGATTTTATAAACAGTTTCATAATATCCTTGTTGACAAAGTATACATGATGTGATAAAGGAAGCTCAGCAAGGTCATAGACATTAATTTTAATATTTTTATTAATGTCTATTAATATAATTTTCCAATCATTTTCTATTTAATATTTTTAATCAATCTCAATATTAATTATATTATATATCTAATAAGATTAATAGAAAATGTTTTTATTATTTAAAAATATTTTGATTTTTACCTTTCAGGATAATCCCACGTCATCTACAGCTAGCAATTCGTAATGATGAAGAATTAAACAAACTTCTGTCTGGTGTTACCATTGCTCAAGGTGGCGTTCTGCCCAATATCCAAGCTGTTCTCCTACCGAAAAAGACTGGCACTGGAGGATCTGGAAAGGGAGACAAAGCTTCTCAAGAATATTAGATTAAACATTTATAACTTATCAGTATATTAGGAATGCGTCTTATTCCGGAAACCTGAAATGTTCACAAGCACAATGTATTTGAACAATTACACTGTGCAAATCGAATACATTCGAGTTATAAATATTGACGATGTAGCGAACAGTTTCTTAATTTTTATTTAAATAATATTATATGATAAATCAAACAATTTAATTGACCGTGTTGACTATGCTCCTAGAGGGATAATCTGTATCACATCCGTATAATCCATATTTAATTAGAAATCTTTTAATATTTTGTGTTATATTTTGAACCCACCTTTTTTTTGTTTTCGTTTTTTTTTTGTTGTCTTTTTTGTTTTATCTTTTTTTTTTTTCCTTTTTTTTCTTTTTTTTCTTTTTTTTTTTTTTTTAAATAAATATTCAAGAATATCTCTATAAAGTATAAGATTCAATAATCTCTACATGTTAATTGTTTTTGTTGAATGTAAACGATGTTTAATGCGAAAATAAACAATGACAAATCATCACTTTATATACTGTTTGACATGCGTATATTCGTAGAATGCAATAATGAAAAAATATTTTGCAATAGTAAATTTTTATTTTACATTAGATCGAAGTATTTTAATTTAGTTATCCCATATTTATTAATGAATTCAAATTTAATATTAGTACGTTTGTATGTATATATATATATATATATATATATATGTGCGTGTATATGTATATATATATATATATATATATATATATATATATCTGACTTCCGGTGACATTTTTGCGTGGGATCGCTGAAGTAGACGACAGTGTATAGAGAGCGCGTCGGTTCGACGTGACAATTAGATTTCGTTGAAGTGAATAGATTTGAAAAGATACTCGTCCGATTTAAAATTTATTTAACGTCAAACTAAACGTTGAAAGATGTCATCGGCAGATATAGCCATGCTTGTGGACATGGGTTTCAGTATGTCCAAAGCGTAAGTTTCGAAGTAATACGTGCAAGCCGCAAAAGTTAACCTTTCAAATTTACATTAAGTGTTTTGTTATAGCGAAAAGGCATTGGAAATTACAGGAAACAACGGCGTAGAACCAGCAATGGAATGGTAAAACATCGTCTTGTTACTTATTTATTATTATTATTATTATTATTAATTTTTTTTTTTTTTCTTTTTTTATATATTAATCAATTTATTCGTTCATGTCAATTAGTATAATAAAATTATTTTACAAGGTTATTAGCTCATTCCGATGATACTGAACCTTCTCCTGAACCTCCTGTTGCTGAAAGTGCACCAGCCTCTGTAGCTGATACTCCAGCACAAGATAGTGTTGCTAGTACTGGTGGACAAGTATCTACGACAGATGTTGCAAAGTCAATGAAATGCGATGTGTAGGTACATGTTATTCTCATTGAGCATTTAACTATTATCAAACAATTGTATTCTAATTATTTTATTATAATACTTTATAAGATTGAATTATTATATATAATTATTTTTCATCCTTTTTTATTTTATATATTTATATATAGATGCGGAAAGCTCTTCAACTCGAGTCTTGCTGTTGAATTTCACGCTACGAAGTCTGGACACGATAAATTTTCAGAAAGTACAGAGGAAAAAAAGCCACTTACTGAGGAGGAAAAAAAGGAACAATTGAAATTGTTGGATGAAAAATTGAGACAAAAGAGGAAAGAGAGAGAGGAACAAAGTAAGAAAGAAGCATTTGAAAGGGAGAAAAATAGAATAAAATCTGGAAAAGAAATGTCAGAGGCAAGGAAGAAGTAAGGCATTATGCTAAGAAAATGAAAGCTTTTGATAAATAGTATATTTAGAATTGTTTTTAATGATTTCATATTTTTATTAATTATAGATTGGAAGAATTAGAAATGAAGAAGCTTTTAGAACAAAGAAAAAGGGAGAAGGAAGAAGAAAAATTAGCAAGGCAAAGAGTTAAGGCACAGATTGAAGCTGACAAAGCAGCAAGACGTGCAAAAGCTGCAGCTGATAATAATCAGATTCCTAATTCTGTATCAACGTTGTCGTCATTGTCGTCAACCTCGTCTACATCGACTCATCATAGGAAAGATTATAGCGAGACTAAGCTTCAGGTAATCATAAAAATCATGTGATCAGGAAATAATGAAAGATAAAAAAAAAAGAAATATAGACAATGCCTTTATGATCTTATATAATATTCTTCAGATTAGACTTACAAATGGAAAAACATTAACGCAAAGTTTTGGCAGTAAGGAACAATTATCCGCTGTTAGATTATTTGTTGAAATGAATCGGACAGACGATTGTGGACCGTTTAATTTAATGACGAATTTTCCTAAAAAGGTATTCACAGAGGAGGATTATGATGTACCATTAGACGTTTTAGGTATGTCGTGCTTGACATTCATTTAATTAATGAAATTAAGAAATGTTTTATTTATTATTTGTATTTTTTAGGGCTGGTGCCTTCTGCAGTTATAATCGTTCAAAAAAAGACTGCATTGTGTTGAGTGCTATCTATTTCTACTCTAATGATCAGAATACAAACTGTGAGCAATTGCATTATCTGTAAACATGCAATTTAATTGCAATTAAGTGCTACAGGAAACAAATTCTTTAATATGCGTTGGTTATTTAAGATTGCAGATAAGTTTTTCATAACTTGATTTTCAAAAAATGCTATAACTAAAAATGCGTGGGAAGCAGAAAATATACGTTTGAAAATAATATATACGTATTTTATTGTAAATCACATAAAAATATTATGCCTTATTTTATACAATGATCCAATAATTTGTATAATTCGTATTAATAATTTCATGATTCATGATCGTATATATGGTATATATATATATATATACATATTAAAAAAAATTTTAAATAATAGTTTCTAAGTTACAGCTTAGGCTGAATCTTCATTTTTGTATTATAACAATTCCATTAACAGTTTTCGAAGATTTTCGTTTTTAAAAATTGCTATATACTTAGCAAAAATTAATTCTATATTTGTATCACATTATAATATGATGGTACAATACCAGGATATATTACTTGCGTAGAATCCCTACAAGTACTAGCAGGGAATCCATTAATGCCATCGCAATCGATCAATTTTAATGTCTTATCGAAGCATATTCGAATTTCATAAATATATTCTTCCTCTTTTTCCTTCAATAAGTAATTAAATCATTAGAGATTGTGAGTTATTGAATTAAATTTTTCAAATTCAATTAAATATATTTACCTCGTTATGAGCACACACTATTTCTGCTGTTTTACCTATTATTTTCTTTATTCCATTCGATATATCTTCTATCGCATAACTGCGACCAGGTACGATATTTATTTTCCCAAGTACATGTTTCATATCATAAATGTCCAATAGTTCAAGTCCCTTTTGAAAATATTTAAGTTCACTGTTCAAAGCTGGAAGTACAATAGCACAAGTACCGTGTTTGTTCCATTCGTGGCGCCAAAGGGAATACGTATCCTTTTCATTTTGTACATCGATCCATTTTGTTTCCAATTCATTTTTTATTGGCGTCAAAGTATTCGCGTTAAATGGCAAAGAATTGTTACAGAAGTTTGGACCGTCGCTATGATACTTCGTTGGCCATATACCATGAATCGACCATTCGTCGTCCTTGGGCAATGCGCAGGCATGCGACTCTGACTTTTCCTTCCATAAGTAACACACCGTTTGCGGCCAGTGTTGAGTGAAAATTAAAACGTCGAAGTAGTTTGGATCTTCTATTTTATTTTGACATTTAGAACGTCGTATTCTAGTTAAAAATGAAAAAAAAAAAAAAAAAAAAAAAAGAAAATAGAAGTTTCCATAAACGAACATTCATTTCAATGTGGATTTAATTTTATAATATTCTATACTATCTTATCGTTCCTATTTCAAAATTGCATTAATACAGTAGTTGAATATATTAAATGTCTAAGTAGTATAGATTAGATTTTGTTTTCGAATATTATATTGAAATAATACGAATAATCGTAATAATACGTATAAAATGTATTAGCAAAGTGTTCTCATGATTGAATAATGGATCTTGCTAATATTTCTTCAACATATTTTTGTTAAAAGGATGATGAATATCATCATACTGTGAATATGTTGTAGAATAGAATTCAACGAGACTGCCTTATATAACATTCGGAAACGTTAATACGCCAGAATGAATTGTATTACTCACCCGTAACTATGATTAAATAGAAATAAGACAAGAAGACACGTGATAATCTTGTTCGAAAGCATGCTGCTAGCAGCTGCGAGCTTCTTCAGTAATAAAAGTAGACTGAACTGCTTGTAATCTTTGCTTTTGCTCGTCGCTTATACGCAATTCTACTCCCACTACTATTTTTAATTTTACCCCACCATTTTGACTAAATTGTAGAATAAAAGATAGCCCTTTGCTTCAGTGATGCGCAAACTATGAATTACGATCCCTTTTAGGGATACAATAATTGATCAATTTTTATAAATTTTTATCTATAATAATAATTAAATTCAAAAGTGTTCATTTTTAATTTTTTTTCTTTTTTTTTTTTTTTCTTTTCTTTTTTAATAAAAATAAAATTATATTTACTAATGTAATGAAGAAAATATATTAAGAATTATCTAAAATTACTCTAACATCTATAAATAGTTTGCGCACCACTGGTTTACCTGAACGACAGGTGCGTTTCAACAGGTTTACGGATAAACACAATCTCTCTCTCTCTCTCTCTCTCTCTCTCTCTCTCTCTCTCTCTCTCTCTCCTCTCTTTCTCTCCCCCCCCCCCTTAAACGATATGGATAAGAAGACAAAGATTTTGAAGAATTGTGTAATGTCTAAGAAATTCATTATTCTTATCGTTTTAATTTGCATAATATTTTAATATTTATTTTATTCATTTACTTCGCTATAGTAAGTAAAAAAAATGAAAGCATTGAATACATTCGTCCGTACGTATGTCACGTTAGAAGAGCTGCAAGGTTCGTTCTTTTAGCTGACAATGTACAAAATTGCTTTTGCTAACATACCAATGAAGTATCATTATCCATTCATGAAGAAGTATATAGTTAAATATGTACTTCTTAGTTCTTGCTTTGTTGAATAACACATTCTATTGATTTTATCGTATCTTTTATCATGTTTATTTCAATGACTTTTCTAATTCAACAATTTTTTTTTTTAAATAGATGAAAGATTATTTATCAACGATAAATATTATCAATGGACTCGCTGTGGTTTTTTTTTTTTTTTTACGACTGTAATATTATATTCAGTTCCTTCGATTATACAACCCGATGTACACAACCGTATTGTTAATTTTCTTCATAATACGATGGTAGCACAATTGAAAATGAAAAAAATTTGTTACTTTTTTACTTCAAATATCTAACATATAAATTTTATCTCAAATACGAATTTGTTCTCATTTTGAAATTAATCAATATTTATGCATCAATAATCAGTAAAAACAATCGAGTACTCGATTGGCTCGTCGTTTGTACATATTTGTTATAGTAATTGTACGAATTCGAAATGTAACTTTACGGTATAAATTATTAATTTTAAATCTTCAAATATGTACAAACTTCAGCAATAAGGTATATTACAATAATCAATTTTGTTGGTAATGTAGAAAATGATTTGATCGTTGATAAAGAAAATATTTTGGATTAATCCAAAGTTTGCAATAAATCTAATTAAAATATTTATGATGCCAATGATCAATTATTTGCAACATTTTTATTTGAAATTTCTTTTGATTTAAGTACAAAAATACTATAAAATATCTTAGAAGCTATATGTTTTTTGGAAGAAGAATATGCCGGAACAAATCTCTACGTTCTTTCACAATTGAATTTGTGAAACTCGAAATTTGTTTAAACGTTTAGAATCATATAGAATTTCCACGTGTATACATAAACTGTCGAATGTTTATGTAATATTAAATACAAAATAATTTTAATTGAATATTTCAAAAGGTTTAAATTTAAGACTCGTTCGCAAGTAACGTCATCAAAAGCAAAAGAATACAATAACTTTGATAGTTATTGAGTTAGTTTCGTTTTACATTTCAACGAGTAAACATCGAAATTCTCTCTTTTTAAATGGATAGAATTAAATAATTAATATTATCGATAATTTTAGAATTATTTAAAAAAATTTATGACGTATGAGGAGTGTAACTAATTAAAATTTAAATAATAATCAATTTTATTTAAACATAACATAGCTTGGTAACAACCAAGTTAAACTTTGAACTCAAAGTTATTTCTTTCAATAATAATATTAGCAAAAAAAAAAATGGACTTCATCATCTTGAGACAAAATTTTTTTTTTTTTTCGTTCATCGTGTAAAATTCAATGAAGACTTAAAGAATGTATCATCGAGGGATTATCTGTCGATGATCGATTGGCGAGAATTCGATATATCGACATGAATATGATGCATTCTCGTACAGTTTTATCATCGATTTTTACACGGGAATACGTGTAGGATTGGGAAAACAGCCATGTGTATATTCCGCGTAGGTGTTTGCGAACGCAATTAAAAATCTTATCGTGGATTTCGTTATATTGTACGAATTTTCGATTAGAAATGATTTTCTCGTGATGATTCACGAGAACGTGGATTTTAGAGTCACCCGACAGCCCGTGGGTCTTCAGAAGCAGCAACCTCCACGTGGTGAGACCTGGGTCGGTATTATTTGCGATATATCGAAATCTAAATTTAGATTATATAGCACAAGTATTACCGGGCGAATGGCTGCTTATTTCAGTGCGCTTTCAAAATCTTTTCTTTCTAATTTTAACTAAACATTAAAATATTTATATTTCACATCGTTAATTATAATTCGATAGACAAAGAAAAATTCTAAAATAAATTCTTAGGGAAATGCACTGAAAAAAATTCGATTTTTTTCTCTTTTTCTTTTTTTATTGTTCTTCATTCTCATTTAATTTCATTTTATTTTTCTAATTATATTAAGAAAAATAGAAATTTGTTACATAAATAGTGATGATACGATATGATTCATTCTCTTGTTTAGCGTATTTGAATAATCGATTTTTTTTAATTAATAAATTTTTCATTATTTTTATATATAAGTAAAATAATTTTATTTCTCATTTTTAAAATTGTATTTGTTATTACATAGACTTCTTATGGTTTTATTTGTAAAAAAAAAAAAAAAATGGAATATACCGTAGTGGATAACTGGATATGGATTAGGTATATTCAATGTAAGAAAATGTTTGCAGCAGGTGATCGCTTATCTAATTTTACTATTTTATTTGCCGTCTACATCTACATGAACTATCTAGAGACGTGTATCGCGTACAAGGGAGAATCAGTAGGAGTGGTATATAGAAAAGATGATTTTTTATTTTGTAGAAGAAAGAAATGTTTTCATATACAGATAATAGACTTATATTTTGTTAAATGAAACGCTGTCAATTGTCCTGACTATTAATAGGTAGATTATCCTGCCTATAAGTATAGCAATCCATGTAAACGTATACAAAAGAATACAAAAAGGGAGAAAATTTAAATGCTTCGATTTTTAGCGAGACGATTGTTATTTCAAAGCAAGGCCAAAGGAAAAAATTTAAATAATCGAATGAAAACAATATGGACAGAGCAAAATATTATCGACAAAGTGTCGTAAATGCTATGTGCAAAATTTTTACATATTTTTCTTTTTCCCTTCACTCCTTTTGTATTTAAAATTTATTTGTTAAACATTATTTCGCACGCGATTTGCAACGACACGCATTCTCTAAAGTATTTAACTTTATGCAAAACTCTTTGATTTCTTTCATTTTTATTAGTAACATAAGAAACGTATGCAAAGAGAGAGAGAGAGAGAGAGAGAGAGAGAGAGAGAGAGAGAGAGAAAAGAGCGTGTTATCAAACGATACAGTGATTCATGAAACTGTTCCGATGTTTACAAAAATGCATCTCTACCTATCGTATCTCTATTCACTATTTTTTTTTTTTTTTTTACTTTTATTCCTTTTCTATACTTCGATAAGCCACAAATAATATATTCACGCAAAATTGAATAATTTTATGAGAAAGAGCATAATCACGAATCTAGGTACACGACCGCTGCTGCTATTCATACTTAAAGTTAAAAGGAAAGAGCAGGATAACAAAAAAAAAAAAAAAAGAATATAGAAGACAGGGTGGATCGAAGAATTACAAAACTACCTTTAGATTAAATATTAAATTAACTAAATATTTACGGATTAATGGCTCGATTAAATACAATAAAAATGTACCATTGTAAACATACAAAATCGTGGATACATCAAGGACCTGTTTCGATTCTTGATAAACCCTTCTCTTAACATTTTTGGTTAATTCATTCTTGTCTTTTATCGTCTTATTAATTTAATTCTGTGTGTGTGTTTTTCTTTTTTTTTTCTTTCTTTTTTCTTTCTTTTTTTTTTCTTTTTTTTTTTTTTCCTTTTTTTTCTTAACATGTTAGTATTATTAGTTTCTCTCGGGAGAAGAGTTTTTCTTAGAGAAGAGAGACAGATCCTCAGACTAGGCTCGTGTTCTAGCGTAAACTATGAAAAAAAAAAAAAAACGCGAGCAATATCTCGCTATTAAAATTACGAATTAAATTAAAATATACGTCGCGCAACAGTTCAAATCTACGTTCTCTTTCGATACAGTTATCTCATTCATAGGACATTATGCACGTTATGTTACATCACAAAATACGAAATTACATTTGCTTTACACGTCGACGGTATCGCAAAGTAATGCGTTTTTTTTTGCTCAAACCTTTAGCACGACATTCGTATCATCGTTTCTTCGTATCATCATCCTGTACTTTCTCGCGTTCAAAGGGAAATAGGAAATGGAGGGAAGATAAATTCAAAGATAGATAGTTCCTTTGAAGTCGGAAATGATCGACGGAGATCGTATCCCAAGGAAAGTTTTAACAGGCTGATTCTAATCGATCCGACCTACTTACTTTCTTCAAATCATGTTACGTTTATAAGTAGAATAGAAGTGTGCGTGATCGGACGTTCAAATAAACATGAGCCATCAGAAATGAGTTTTATTCGATCGTCGATGTATTTTTTTTTTTTTTCGGAGCTAATAAGTTCGTATATTAAAAAAGAAAGGTAATTAAAAGAGAAAATGAAATTGTAGAGGAAGAGAAAGGGTGGGGGACGATAATCAGAATGTGATCATGCGACTTCTATCATCTAAGAATGGCGTAATACATTTTATACATAATCGCGTATGTGTGAGAATATATATATATATATATATATTTTATACATACATATATATATATATATATACACATGTATATCATATAGTAAGTCTCTCCGTCAAAGGCACTTGAAAGAAAAAAAAGACAAAGTAAATGGCACCGTCGGGTTATAGCGCATTACGTTGCGCTCATTATTCCTGCTTTTTTCGTTGTTTGTTCCTTCTATCGTCAAATCAATTTTTTTTCCTTTTTCTAACTTCTATATCGATGATTGAAGCTCATACCGAAATTGGCCATCGCGTCGAACTTGTCCCTCTTTCTAGGACATTTACCTTCTCGTCTCATATACTCACCATATTCACAGATAGGTATTGCACATTCGATATTTTGAATACACCTGTAAAGATAATAACGTTAGAATTTGATAATATAATAATCATAGAGCAAAGTCAATATATTCATTTAGAATTTATGGTTAAACTTACAATCTGTCGCTCAAAGAAAAATATCCCTTTCCACGTTTCGTTTTGATGCAGTTTTGATTATGTTCGTAACAGTAACATTGGCACTCTCCGTCCGGCGTGATTTTCGGCGTGAATTCCGAGGGACATCGGCACCTATCCGATCAGTTATAATTTCTACTTTAGATTTATGTACGTATATCGCAATTTACAATGAATTCATTTAGATTTAGTAAACTCACGATTTTCTTGGCGGTGCTCTCCTCATATTTTGCGGCTGCGGAGAGAGCTGATGATGCCGGTAGAATCTTTGCTCGAGGGACTTCTCGTTCGTATCGTATTCTATTTTCTCTACACACTCGCATTCCGTGTGATTGTAAAAAGATAATCTTTCAACCACGCTTGTACCAACGATGTTTGTCATCTGTGAAAAGAAAGAAAGAAAGAAAAAAAAAGGATATAATTACATTGTACCTTAAATGTCGAATCTTGTTTAATTTTCGTCTATTCATCATTTATACATTAAATACATAGTATAATTTCGTGGATATCGCTTGTTCTCTGCGAGTTTTAATTCAAAAATAGGAAATTTACTCGATTAAATCGATTCTATAGTAGCAAACATCTGGACGCAAACTGGCGTTTGTCCCAGTTCGTTAATCGTGCTATTTGAACGCGTCGGATGATGCGAATAGATTCCGGAATAAAATCGTGAGTTGATAAAAAATGTTACTAACGATCGGTCAGTATCACTTCGGTACTAATTGAGCTCAATTAACCTGGCTATCTCGTTCTGTTCTTATAAAACGAGCGCGAGTAAGACGTAGACGAATAGAGATGATCCGCGTTACGGGGAGTCGCGTTTAAATATGTCTTTAATTGACTTTAATTGCCCTAAGTCAATGTTTGCACGTATATACCGATTTCCGCTTGGATATCTTACGTGATTCGATTATGGCGATTTTCTTTCTCTCTTATTTTTTGTTTTATTTTAATGTCTCATTTCTCTCTGCACTTTTTTTTGTTTTTCTTGTTGCTATAATAGTCACTGTTAAATCAGACACGATCGGCAAATTAAACATTTATACTCTCAAGTCATTTCTTGCTTCAATAACCTCAATGAAGACATTAAGAAGGAATAAAGCCTCAGGAAACATTATCCTTAAGTGTCTCGATGAATAATTGTCTTGCCATTATTGGTCTAAAAAAAAAAAAAAAAAAAAAAGAAACCAAGAAAGAAAGAAAAAAGAAAAGAGAACACAAAAAAGAAAAAGAAAATAAATCCAAAGGGATCACGAAGATCGTATGATCGATCGCTCGGTTAACTTAGACACGGTACTCGAACGAGTTGTTTGCTCGATGACAATAGGCTAGCGGAACGAAATGCGGTGATCGTAGACTCGAAGGTGCCACCGATCAATCGCGTCACGATTACGTTTATGGAATTCCGTGGTGGGGATGTGGCGATCACGAAGCTATTTCGAGCTTGAACCAACATTATTTATTAATCCTGGCGTATCTTGTAAACTTTAAAGGAAAGACTAACAAAGCTAAAAAAGAATAGAAATCATTTAAAGAACGTGTTCAGAACTTTAAGCGAACTAACATAGCAGTAGATATTTTCTGTCATAGTTATATATTTTTCTTATCATTAAATCGACATCAAGGATAGTCATCAATTTTCGATCGAATGCAATCGGTTTCTTTTCTTAGGTTGTATTTTCTATTAAGTAGATATTTGTTATTCCATTTGAACTTGGTTAAAGGAACAAATGATAATAATGGTGTATTGTCGTTAAAGAACAAAGGGCAGATATTCCGATGCGAATGCATTAAGAGAAATCCGAATAAAAAGGGATACGAGCAAACGAGTGACAAATTACGATTCTGGATTCCGAGGGTGGTTTATCTCTTTTATTCTTTCTTATTAAACGTCCTACATGCTCTCATCGTGTCTGAATCCTTTTCTCTCTTTTTCATTTTCCTTTTTATTCTTGGTCGCTGACAAAGCGCAAAGATCCGAGCAGGATCCTTGCAATACAAGTTGCATCTATAGACGCTTCTTTCTCTTTCTCTTTCTCTTTCTCCTTCTCCTCCTCCTCCTCCTCTTCCTCCTTCTTCTCTTTTCTTCTTTCTTTCTTTCTTTCTTTCCTTCATTCGTTCGTCCGTTCCTTCTTTCTTTCACGTACATCCTGTCAAGTCGGTACACCAGGATTGAGATTCGCGATCGTCCCTGACGGATAGTCTGGCCGAGAGATCGTGGTCATAAATTTTATGTCCCAGAGACACACGAAGGATAAACTCTTGAAGTTACCTCCATAGTTTCGAATACATTCTCTGGTATAATGTCTACATAATGTCTGTGCTTATGTAGTAGTTTTCAGAGTACGAAAAATTTTGTATGGAATCAATCACTTTCCGAACTAACCATTTCTGAATTTATTAATAATCGAATGAACTGTTTTCTATTAGACATCCATTATTAGGTATAAAGTTAGCTCGGAGCTTGTCGCCTTAAGGGGTTATTGATCTTTTACCATCTTTTACAGACGGATTCTCGATCGTTTCTCGAGCCACCCCCATAGTTTGCTTCGTGACAGCCGAAAGGAAGATTACAGAGCGGCTCGAGATAGAAATCGGATCGGTCGAGGAGAATCGAAAGTCTCTCGAATCCGATAACGATCTGAGAGTATTCCGAATGTCAATCGTAACAGGAAGTTAAAGTAGGTACGTACTTATAAAAGTAAGTAAACGAACTTCGATCGGAGATCAGATTATTGCTGATTTTCAATGCTTTCTCGATCGAGGAGATAATTTAAAAATTTCTCAAGGAGGGTATTTTTCTTTCTTGTTTTTTTTTTTTCTTTTTTTTTTTTTTTTTTAATCGCGATAGTTATGTACGATGTTTAGGATCGATCGTTTCGATAGATCGTCGTTCGTTTTTCACGAGGGCAAAGATTTCCGTGATTTTGCATAGAACACGAGCTCGTAAAGTTCACGCGGGTTGACTCATGGTAAACGGCGAATCCAGGAATTTAATCCCCGCTAGGACAATCTCCTCCGGGTGGGAAAAGAGCAGCTGACCGGACGGCTCATTAACATTCGCCGTATCTTGCCGGGGGCACCCACTCGTGAATGAAACACAAGAAGAAGGCACGAAATCACGTGCGGACGAGAACGGCGAGCGGTGAACCGTGCGAAGAGAGCATGGCTTCCACTCGGAAGCCTATCCTACGATTTCGACGTTGCTCACGAATTTCATCCTCGTGCCTTCGCAAGGATCGTTCCTTCGCTCGATCATGATCGACACGCTTCGACGACGTTTTCGTGTTCTCTCATGGTAAAATACAAATCGTTTCTAATTTCTCGTTTGTTCGATTGAATATGAACACGGACAATATATATATACCTGACAATATATTTTTAATTTCTAATTATTCGTGTACTTACTTGAAACTTTTTTTTATTATTATTTTTTTCGTCTTCCCTTTTTTTTTTTGTTTGCATTCCTCGGTCCTCGATAAGTTTTACGTTATTACGGAAGACACGTTACGATGTATTTAAGATATTTTAACGTATAATTCAAAGAGATCGTGACGTATAATCGATGTAATCGTTTCTTTTCGATTTGTCGTTTTTGATCACTGCGATTACTTAAGGAACTTTCTCGATGGTATGTCGGGGGAGATAATATCTCCACTTTGGAAAGTAACCTCGTGGGCGTCGAATCGTGTGATACCAGAAGGAGATTTGATAAATACGATGCGTTTTCCTTACAGCTCGTTCTCACGCGATTCCATCGATTTTTATGCCAATCCGAAACGCACTTTCGCTCTTCCATGAAAACGAAAGAACTTTTCTGAACTTATGAATAATATTTTCTTTACTTCCATTTTTTCCGCATTCTTTCGTTTTATGATATAATAAAGATATACATATCTTCGGCATCGATTTTATCAATTTTAAGAGTAACGCTTTAACTATCCATCAAGAATACCATTTATACGTCAGTCAACGTTAAATGTTATCGTGTCATAACAAATTACATCGAGAAACAGGATAATACGACAAAATTTACGACTGTAATTGCAAGAGGAATGTAGCAATGGAACGAGTAGAATTTAGTTTGAACTTTCATAGAGAAAATGGATGTTCCGTGAGGATGTAAAGACATTTCGAAGTTAAAGAATGAATCGTCGTAAATCTACGTCGATATTTGACAAATGAAAATTAGAAATGTCAAACGTTCAGTGTCATTGATACTGTATTTTTGTAATTCATTAACGAGATATTAATTTGAGACAGATCAGATGATGGGATTTTTTTTTGAAAAGTTACATCCTATTACATCCTTTATTGACAATAGAACGTTAAATTTTCAAAAGTCGAACGTATCTTTTGTCGATATATGTTTTATCCCGATAGGTCTTCTGATCTGAGATGACGTATTTTGCGCGAATGATCCGATACACAAGGATATCAAATATCCAAAGTGTGAGGTCGCATATCTCAAAAGATAATCGAGACTTTTGAACGAACGATCATCCTTAATATCGGATGAAAAAAAAAAACGAACGATAAAATTTTTATATATCAATATTGAAGATTGAAAATGTTACCTGTTCGATAAAATAAATTTTCTATCGATCGGTCTTCAAAACTCTGCCGGAAATTAAGCTTTCTTTTTGTTTTTATCACAAAGAAAGGCAATTAAGAAAGTTAACATGACGTAATTTCATTGGACCCTTTAAGAAATATGCGAATATAGTCCTCTCTTTCGTTCTTTTCAAACGTAACGAATTCCTTATTAATCGACTCGTTCTGAAGGCAGATGAAAGGCTCTCCCAGCAACAATAATTAATTCCTGAGACGTCGAGGGGTAATTAAAGGACGACTCGCTTCGTCATTACACCCACACGTTAGCCTTTTATTTCTTTGTATGCGGATGGTTACAGAGTGCTGGGATTAGCTATTAGGAAATTCTTTTGCGTCTCGTAGATCTATTCTTCTATCATTGAATATTATTAACTTCTACGATTTAACATGTAAGTTAAGGATAGAAAAGATTCGAGAAATAAACTATGAGAATATTAATTATTCTAGACAGCTACCATTTATTATTTAGATACCTACACGATATTTCATTCTCTAAACGATGATTATAACTTTTATTATCAATTATTATCTTTGATTAATTGTAGTGATATATTCAAAAGTCCTTTTGTAAATAGAATAGATTTTTAATTCTCTCAAACGAAAATCTAAATCTCGCAAGAGCATAATTGGAACACAGAATATTATTTTATAAGAATAATTTGGTATTTGAATATCTTCGAGTTGTTTTCAAACGTCTTAATCGTCTTCTCCAAACACAGTATAACGATATATTCATCCTCTTTGTTGCTCAATCGAGAGACAACCATCTGTCTCTTTCTCTCTCAGGCTGGTAGTTTTTCAGCGACGCGTGCGTAAGTGTTAAGGCCGATTTGCATGTGATTATTGGTGGGCGTTCCGACGTACAAGATCGAGATCTTTATCGCGTTAGGGTAGCGTTAAGCTCGCACAGGATGATTACACGGGAATTAGCTATCGGGCTCTCTTGGCATTGGTCCAGGTGTTCACCTAGTTCCAACCAAACACGAAACGGAAGCGCGGATATTATCGAGCGATTTACACATAGCCTTCTTCGATTACACGTACGACGAGTTTAACGTCACGCTTTGAAAAGGTTGCCCGTTCCTTTTCTTTTATTTTATATAGCTTTTTTTATTTATTATTTTTCCTATCTAAATGGTACCTAGCTTCCTCGATGCAAAGGACAGCTTGACAATAATTACAAAGTGAAACTGTGATTTGAATACCTGTTAACATGATTTTAAACTATAATTTCTATGGAAATTATAACATTCTTTTTAAACTTGCACATTCGAGTAGTCGATTTAAGGTGAACGACGATATTACAGTTCGTAATCGTCAGGTAGGTATTTACGTTATTGTGCCGGTACTTGTAGCCGATAATGATCACGATTACGATAACTGTTCCCCGTAAGGAGAGTCGGTAAAATCACTTTTATCATACGTATCGATCAACCAGAGGGCATAAATCATCTCGTAGATCCTTGTCTTCGGAAACTACTATGAAGACAAAGGATTACAACTTTATTATCGTTTCGTCGACAGCTTCTTCGGGTTTATGATTTGAGTCAAGTTTAGCAAGATAAAATAGTAATAAATCAATATTCGGGGTGATATTAGGTCAGAATCGTGTTAGTTGACGCGTTACGAAGCTTTGAAAGCCTCGGGCTGTAATGTTGATTCGATCGAGCGAACAACCACACGCACGTAAGAAAGTGAGATAGAGATAGAGGTTCGAGCAGGCGCATTTGCATAGACACGAGGATAGGATTCTGGCTTGTACTATTCGCGCCCATCAGCAATTAACGTTGAAAGATCGTACGATTTCTCAGAATCGATTTATGCGCTCGTCCAATGCTCGTTTAGAGATAAGATTTACGCTGTGGTACAAGGAAACGTCTCGTACATACCTTCATTCGTTATTTTCGTCTTAGAAAGCTCTCCTCGAGAATCGATTTCACTTCTGTATGTCGATTGGGTTAAATCTTCCCCAACCCCTGCCAGATGTAACATAAGTATCGAACGTTTTGCACGTTTATTTATTTTTAGTTAAAACGACTTTTGCTACCTATGATCAGTCATTATATGTTTGATCGTTTCTTCGGTTCAGCTTGGACGATTTAACGTTCGTATGTTATCATTTTATAAATAATTCTCTGATCTGTAGAGACGTGAGAAAATAAGAACTTATTATATATCTGTATGAGACATTAGGATGCTTTTGAACATGCTCGTAGAAAGTTCAGGAAATTGCTTAGAATCATTTGCATCGATATTTGCTCCTAACAATATTTTCTATTCTTGTGACAGGATCTCGATCGTTATTCGAAACAGTTTAAATCATTTTTCTCTTTGAGATAGAGTAGAGGATGTTGTTTATTGAAATAGACTAGTCAGTAACATTCAATCATTATTTCTTTTATATATATATATATATATATATATATATATATATATATATATATATGTATATATATATATAAAATAGATTGTTTAGATATTTGATTGAAAATCAAAAGTTTTACGTGAAATATTGATTAATGATTACTGTTTTCTTCTTCGTCGTAAGGTGGATAACGATCAGTTCATGCCGGTTTTGTAATTTCGCCGCGTGTATTAATTAACGTTATGTGGCCAACCGGTTAGGTACACTCATGTTGGTTGAAAGTTTACTTGCTACCGGCATGTTGAATTTAACCGTTGACGCTCCCTCGAGAAAGGAACAAGGAAGGAAACCTTCTGTTTTCTACCTAAAAAAAGAAATAACAAAAGGAAGTTCTTTAAACGACGAAGAAATTTAATAAAACGAAAAAGAATGTCGACTTTGATCGTAATAGCACCGATCTATATGTTCAGTCGATTTACCGAATATTTCGATTTTGTTTTTAAGTGGAAGATCAAATGGATTCACGAAGAAGTAAAGGATCAGAAGGAACGAACATTTCACTCTTTTTGTCTGATTCGCGCGAGGAATGCAGTCAGGAACACGTCCGATGCATCGACGTGCATTCGCGCACGCGTAAGTTGAATCGGTGAGATAAAAAGAGTTTAGAAATTAGCGGAGTACATCGTCGTGAGTTGATTTCCTCGATTCAATGGGATCATTAAGAATCAGTGACATTTTATAATTGAAATTTTCAAATATAATTTTCTACGAATTATTTGAGAGACTTCCAGAGACGAAGTTAAAGATCAAAAAAGAAAGAAAGAAAAAAAAAATTTTGTTAATACAATATTTTGCGAATGATTAATATCATCTTGGATATGTTTCGTTTGAAGTCATTAAGCTAATTCGTTCTTGAAACGAATATTTCGTTCGAAGGCCGTGGGAAGTGTAATACTTTTTTTATTTATTTGTAATAAAATCGATTCGATTCGGGGTGTATCTACATCCGATAGCGTTTTACTCGTTCGACTCGACCGACTGACTTGCCGGCAGAGTCATCTCCTCGATATTGTGTCGACCGTAAAGTATTTCGATTTAAAAGTCAATCGGCGTGCCTCTGGCGGAACCAGTTTTCAGGAATGGCAGAGATTGAGGTGGGGTAAAGAGTTGGTCGTGTTTCAGAAGAGACGTGAGACGTGAACGAAGCACGAGCGTAGAAAAATAAGGAGCTACCGTTCATGGGAACTTTTATGAATGAGAAGAGACCTTAGTATGGCATATAAAACGAATTGATGCTTATTGATGCTATTGATGCACGAAAGATCGAGAGAAGATCAAAACGCGTATATTGACGTATTATTGTTTAGACGAATCGTTTATTCGATAAATGGATTTGTAACTAATCATTCGATAAGAGAATTTGTTGAATTTATAATTTATTTATGAGATAAATATAGACATAATGTATCGCAGTCATCGACGCGAAGGGAAATACGAGGAATTTAATGTCGACATAAATTCAACTCGTCGACCGTGCGAACGTCACTTAATCCGTAGCTTAGGGCAGGGAAGTAACGTCTCGCGATTACGGAACGGTGACTTAAGTTTCCGATTTATATTGCCGTCAACTATGTATCTTGTACTGATATTTCTCCTCCGCAAAATTTATATATATATATATATATATATATATATATATATATATATATTATTTTTTCTTTTTTTTTTCGTATTTTCTATTCATCAGCAATAGTCAATTTATCGATCAATAACCTTATATATTGCTCATAAAAACAATACTTACTATATATCAGGTCGATCGAAATAATTTCATGCAATTTTATCAGAAGCAGGTACCTTAAAAACGAAACCTTAATAACGACAAAAAAGCAGCTTATAAGAGAGAAAGGTGCATGTAATCTGTGCGCGGGTGCAACGGCGCATCAAATTTCATCGAATTAGTAGCCAAAGGCGTAGAATCGCGATTACGGTATGCGTGCACGGGTGCACGCTCGATAAATCCGATTTAATGCGATGAAATGAAATCGCAGGAAAGTCTCAAGGAAAGTGGTCCATCCAAAGAAAGATTACCAAAGGAGTTTTATGATGATCGTTTGAGGACAAACGTCCATTCGCTTCGAAATATATGTTGGTTGTCTCACAAATCTGTTGATCTTGTGGATCGGCCGATCTACTTGAAGTATCGATCGATACGTTTGCAACCGCCTACTTTAAGGCTATTACTTTCCCACGAGGCGTATTTCATGCTTCGAATAGTCGGTTGGTAACGATAACACGAAGCTGTTCGAATTGCCTCGAAATCCTCGGGTAGTAATCTCTTACTCTCTCGAAGAAAATTTATGGACTCGAATTGTCTCGCACGACGGAAACATATGTTTTACGCGAACGCGAGATAATTGGTGATACCTGGTAGCATACCATTTGTTCTTTACGGATCGTTTTACAAACGATCAAACGAGTAACGAGTCTATCTATCGTAGGTTCTCGATAGTTCGTGGCTAACTAAAAGCACGGAGGATGAAGATATTAACTGGAGGCTGTCGTACCTCAGAGAACTCTATTTAGCGATTAGCATCGGTTTCTTGTATAATTGCTTGAAAGTGAAATTGAACTAGAATTATGCTCCTTTCTTATCTGATAACTTTTACAATCAATAATATAAATTAGTATCATTATTTAATTCTGACGTTTTACGATCAGGTCAAAGTAGAAATCAATATACTTTTTCAATAATTAATATTGTCTTCGACCTCATCGAATAAAATTCGATGTATTCCAATATGATCTTTAAATTTGCACAGTTGAGATCCATTGTATCGAAGACGAATCACAAGGAAGTAGTCGAAAGTGGGTCGAAATCGATTAATAAATCGATTGTTAATATGATAGATTCGACGATTTCTTCGAGATATATATATAATCCATAAGCCGTGTTATGCTCGATATAAATTCTCCTGCGGCTCTTGGGGATTTAGTTCTGGCCGTGACAGGAGTATACCGATGAGGATGAGCAAGAGCAAAGACCGTCCGTACAAAATCGCTGGCCATCAAGAAGGATCTAATTACAGGGCACTGCCTCCTGCCGTAATTAATCGGTACGACCCGGAAGATTTATGCTACACTTGTGCAGAAGGGTCTTTCTCCTCTTGTTCAGAGCATAGTGTTTGAGTTTCTTCGGTTACCTCAATCTTTAGATCGATATATTTATTTTTTTTGTACTCTTCGATAAAGTTTCTATTTAAGGATAAATAAAAGTTTCGATGAAATTAATATTTCATATTTCGTTTGAACAAAACAACCCATTGATTTAAAAGGGTCAAAGATTCTCATGAATCGTCAAGATGACGTTTGAACGGATAGTTTAGAGCTTGGAATCCTTTGAGAAGAGACAACCGGTCTAACTGCGCGACCATCCAAGAGAGAAACAATGAGCTTCCGGTAGAGCTTTGCGCTGTGAAACGAGCGACAATGCCCTCATTGTCTCGCGTCGGTTGTATAAAGATGCAAGAGTTTCCTACGAGTATCGTAGCCTGTTAAGACTTTGCAACTCAACTAAATGCAGGCATGATCCTGGTCCACGGTACCACTTCATGATCGCCAGGAATAATTTGTTCGCTCCTGAACGTCGACCCCGAAGCCACATTCCTTTCTAAGAGAGAAGCGAACTACGAGGGCCTCGTGGTGGTAAATGTTAACTCGTTTAAAAGGAAAGGAGAACTATTTTTCTTGAAACAAAGAAAAGAAGAAAAAAAAAAAAGCAAGAAAAAAGTAAAAGAAATAAATAAAAAGCACAAAATATAATCGACTGACTTCGCATTTTACATTTCGATGGATATCGTGAAACTAGTTTTGAAATTTTATCGTTCCATCGATAAAGTCTTATGTTGTATGATATCTCAGATTAAAATGCGATAGCCTTCATTCCTGCAGTAACAAAATTGAAATTCCCTGGCACGCGATATGAATGCCTAAGCAGGAATTTAAAGATTGATATCAGTATTGATTATGGTCCCTTTAGTTTTCCTTTCCATTTATTATTCCCACTGTCCCATCGATCGTAAATCATGTTGTTTTTAGTATCGGTGACATTTTACGCCTCCACCGGAGACAAGTCGTCATATCGTCGTACCGTCAACCCTCGCGATTCACTCGCCAAATGAAAAGGAAATCGTATGTGAGATAGGCAAGAGATCACGATCGAAGACACGGTTGACGTCCGAGGTGCTTTAAAAGCACGCCCGGATAGTCGTAAAACGATCTTAAATGTTGATCTTCCATGATTTATAGAGATCGTAATTCATAGCCCTTTGTGAAGAGTGTTTTAATGTGACGCAAGATCTACGTCTTCAAAGTTCAAAAGGTTAGAAATTCTTTGAGATATCCAGCGAGTCTCTCTAAGCTGACCGTATGCCAAAAGAGAAAGCAGACGAACATTTCGCAGGATTTCCTTTTACGTTCGTCTTCATTTTTCTTTTTTTTTTTTTTTTTTTTTTTCATTGACACATTCGCATTTTTAAATATATACCTTTACTCACTTGGTTACCTTGATTATTCCACGGAACGACTGTAAAGTAAATTTCATAACCATTTATTAAATCTCATGATCGCTCTCCTTGTCGATACATCGATGATATGCATTCTCTGCAATCATAACGAGCTTCGAGAGAAAATTCTCTGTATAGAAGCAAAGGTTCAGGGACGAGCGATGACATCCGATGATTGCAATAATTCATACGCGATTGGTTAAATAAGCGAGACAGGTGAGCACGATTATGCGAAGTTAAGTGGCAAAAGCAGGGAGATATGAACGTTCGAGCGTAAAAGAGACACGAGAATGGAGAATCGTTGAGTCGAGATTTTAATAATGTCTCTTCATAAATCAACTTCAACGATGTCATGTTTCGTAAAAAAAAAGGGCGAACGTAGAGTGGAGTCCATGGGTTGGATCTCGACATGATTTTTTTTTTTTTTTTTTTTTCAATCGGAACTCGTAACTCGAATTTCACAATTGTTTAAAATGTACAGAATATTCCTATTAGTACCATTCGTCGTATTTCTTTGTACGTAATAAAATACATACAAAAAGAATAATAAAAAGAATCATTCTTTACTATTAATTTTCTCAAGTAGTATTAACGAGTACTCAAGTAACATTTATATTGCATACCAGTTAGAAGAAAAATCCAAACGGTGTAATAACTCGGGCAATCTCGTTAATCAAGGACTAGAAATAATTATCCAGTTATCAAAGAATTGATACTGAATCTTTGACTTTCGTTTCTTAATGGCAGTAGCAGGTCAATGATAAAAAAAGATATATATATATATATATATATATATATAGAGAGAGAGAGAGAGAGAGGGAGGGAGAGAGAGGGAGAGAGAGAGTCGATAGTCGAGATCGAATCGGTAAAGAAAAAATAAGGCTTTTGCCCTTGGTGATCCAGTGAAGTGAAAGCAAGTGTGGTAAGTACATAGATATGTATATATAATATGGCAGGTCTCGAGTTGGGCTCGGCTTTGGTGCTCGCGGAACACTTAAAGGGAGATTATAGGAAAGGGGCCCAAAAGGGGCGTCAGAGCGCGCATTTCTTCGCGTACGCACGACGCCGTCATTATCGCCCACGCGCGCTAACTGTACGCGCAATTGAATATCCCTTAGCTGAAGCCTCTCTACGCTTTATACATACGTATACTTACTCATGACAATGTGAGAGGCCTACGCCCACGCACCTGCGCCTGCTACGTGACTTCTCTTCGCTCTTTTATCATTTACCGGACGAGGATTAATTTAAATGCCGCGATGAAATTACCTCGGTGATTTTATCCTATGATTTTTTTTCTGATGATACCGCGTCAAAGTGCCATACGTCCGTTTCATTGGAAAGATTACCTTCGTCGATCTCTTTTTCGTAGAAAAAATTCGAAGGAATAATTGGTATGATTATTTCAATCTTAATCTATCAGGATCAAATTTTAAATCTTTGTTTTTTTTTTTTTTTTAATTTTATTATCGGATTTTCAGTTATTATCTTTAAACGCGTTATCATTCGTGGATCATAAACAAAGTATCGAGTTAAGTCAAACAGGATTAAAGTAGTAGCATCTAAAAGTCTCCTTTCGTAAATATCGTAGGTGGATGAGAAAAGATCTAGGAAAGACGTGGGTGGATCTGGTATTATGGATCTGACGCCATAACGAAACGACTTTGAACGTGAAAAACAAAATATCAGTTGCAAAAGAGAGGAAGATCGAATAAAATCGGCGTAGGAGTTACCGGTCATCGGCGTCAAAGGTCATTGCGCTTGCATGATCTTTTTTTAGAAATCAGAAACGATAGGTTCGCGCCGAAGATAAAGGTCATTGTACGATTTAAATATAATTCGCGTTATAAGCAAAAAAAAAAAGCAAAAAGAAAAAAAAAAGAAAAAAGGAAAAAAGAAAAAAAAATTTCAAGTCTAATTAGCCTCCACTACGTTTTAATTCATAGCGAGGATCATTTGCATAACCGATCATCGCGCATAGCGAGCTTTCTTACAGCATGATTCATGTCTGTTCTACGTTCTGGAAAACAATGGTGACCTCTGATCGGCAAAGTGCCATTAATTGAGGATAAAATGTCGTCATGGACGTCTGGTAAGGTGCTAGTCTTATTCTTTCTTCCTACGAGTATACGTTAACGACTCTGAGGATCTATCTGGGGGCGATTGGTTCCAATGAATGATTTCATTCATTGCGCCTTACGAAATTCCAAAGGTAAATTATGTTAGGATTGTGTTATTTCAATTCGATAAAAATAATAATTTTCATTTATTACTCTGACTCGACACTTCACAATATGACGTCTCATTCCTGATTTCTTTCGTAATTAAGTTAAAATATTTACTATTTAATTTAAAATAGCTTATTCAGAATGCTCATTCGAATCGATTTTACGGTATGAATTGTGAAAGAAAAACTTTTCTCATAGAAGGCATTGAACGTGTTGCTCCGTTAGATGATTCTCGATTTTCCCTTCTCCTTCTTATAGCATCAGTGAGAGCATATTGGTGATAGTTAATTCATGATATCGAAGCGTTTAATAACTCGCGTTATTGTCGATGTGTTCGGCGAAGTCACGCCTTTAAATTGCGTTTGTCCTCGGTATCGGATTCTCTCTCTCTCTCTCTCTCTCTCTCTCTCTTTTTCTTTCTCTTTCTCTCTTTCTCTCTCTTGATATTCCAGCATTGTCCTGCGGCGAGATAAGATAGCAGATTTTGATTATAGCCGTATGTGGTTGATTCACGCCTGCCTTCTCAGGGTCATTGACAGTTGTTCCTTCATAAAGCTTCAAAATATCACTGCGGCATCTCCGTTCGCAATTCCGCGTAAGGCAATCGCGATCGCGATTACAAAATTTATATCGTCCGCGCGACAAGGATCTCGTTAACATGGACCAAAGGTTAGCTCGTACGTTCTTTGGATGCTGCTGTAAGCAACGTAAGATCGTATTCGTAGAATGGAACTTACAATACTTGTATGTTCTGTTTATAATAATTTTTTAAAAAAGACCTCAAGTACAAGCCGCGTATTTTATATTCCATACTTTGCCATTTTCCTACATCGAATGACGTCATTGTTTATATAATACGATGGATAGCGTCCATGATTTCTCTCTCTCTCTCTCTCTCTCTCTCTCTCTCTCTCTCTCTTTCTTTTTCTCTTTCTGAGAAGACGAAAATATTTTTCTTCAGTAATATTACTCATGGTAGTCGAAAGCTCAAAGATTTATCGTCAAAAATAAAGTTGTATCTTCGTGGCAGGTATGCATTTCAAAATTTTAAATTTAACATGAGCGTTCAATTAAACTTACAACTTTGTTTCCTGATTGTTTTCTCGATGATAAAAAGAATGCCGATTTATCTTGAGTATTCGTATTTGCAAATTCTTATACTTATGCATAATGCAACGACCGGATTGAACGAGATGTCACGGATAATCTTTTCTTTTCGAGCAAAAAAAAAAAAACAAGTTTGAACAAAAATGTCGGAGTTAGTGTCTATCACAAGACGTATTTATTTATATTGGATTAATTCAAGCGTTTCAATTTTTTTGTTTTTGTCTTTCAGATTATTCAATTATTTAAGAATAATTAATATAAACTCGCTCGTTGTTTTATATATCAGGATATGAGAAGATTGATAATATCATTGGATAGTGTCATAGAGAATAAAATAAATGAAAAATAAAAGGAAATAAAGAGACGTTCCTGAAGCGAAGGCGTGTGTCTCTACGATGCGACGCGCGGATGCGAGCATTATTATACAGCGACAAGTGAATAATTTTACGGTAAACCTTGCTATAAATTAGTCGGTCCCCTCGTCGTTGTTGTCGGCTCTCATCTGCATGGCGCCGCGTCTTGCATAACGTATAAATTCGCAAGCGGCGATATTCTCAACAGTTTTTCTCTCTCTCTCTCTCTTTCTCTCTCTCTCTTTTTCTCTTTCTGTCTTCTTACGTTTTTAAATTCCAAGATCGATCGTCGGACGTAAAACCGATAATAAAACTCGTATAAAAGGATGCAGATCGTAACGTTCGACAGACGTCGAGCTTGAAGTTTCCTATCCTTCATCGATAGTTTAGAGGAGAATAAAGAAGAAGAAAAAAAGGAGAAAATAAATTTTGCGGTTTTCTTTGTAATAAAAACGATTTTATTATCCCAAGATAAAAAGTAAGAAAGGAAATATTTTACGTCGAATAGGTAATTTCTAAATAGATGCGTTGATATTTTAATCGACCGACGTAGAAACTAAACGGGATCGATCGTGATCGTATTTAACCGGTTTTAGATCCCAAGGGCAAACTCGATAATGAAGGAACACTTCCGATCATCTGAACATACGTAACTTCCTGTTATTAATCGTTAGATCAAGAATTTATGATTTTTTATATTTGCTACTATCTTTTTTAGTTAGACCTTTTACGCAATGACTAAAGCATTTTTAATTGATTTTTATACATTTTATTTTTAATTTAAAAAATTTAAAACAAACGTATTATTTGTGAATTTATTTATTAAGTTTATAACTTGCTAAAGTGTTTGTGCAACAATGATCTACGCGATCGTAAAAATTATGGATTAAATTGATTAAAATTGTAAATGGTTAAATACATTTCATTGGATCATTCAAAGTTATCATTGTAAGAATTGAGATAGTTTAAATGTTATACGTTTAAGAACTTGCTTGTTCGAGCTGGCATCTGTTAAGCTGGAACGTCTATCGTTCGATGGAACGGTACCGCCGATTTAGAAATCTACTGAAGCAAGGAGTTCACACGTTCAGGCTAATCGGACGCGCGCGCGTGCTTCGAGCGACATGGTAGGTGCTAATTAGTCATTCCGTGGAAGAAACCTCGAAACGTGCAGCGCCTTACTTCAAACTCGGTAGTCCTCGGTAGTGACCATTAGTCGTGTGGAAAGGTGCAGCTGATAAAAATTCCTTAGAGATGACAAACCGATGACGATGCTTCTGGGAGTTAGTTTTATTCTTCCTCTTTTTATTCTTCATCTTCCGTGTACTGGTTGGTTAATCCTCGATTCTCGAGGGGAACGAAGATTCGTCCCGCACGCGATATTACGTGAGCTACCAAGCACAAAATTTTTCTTTCTTACGTCTACTTACGTCTGCGGTTTCGCGGGTAGTTTCTGTCTTCGTTTTTTTATTTTTTAACACGTACCGAGTTCCAACGTAAACGACAATCAACATCATTAAGAAGAAAAAAAGAAGAAAAAAAGAAAAAAAAAGAAAGAAAGAAAACAGATCTTTAACCAATTCTCTTTTTCGAAGATTTTCCTTCTTGGTTATCCTCGTTGCTGTCAGTTTGACACATGTCTTAAACGTTTCTCATAAAACAGGTTCTTAACGACTGTCCTCGTAGTCATTTGCATAGAATCGAATAAAGGCTAGATGTCTCGTTAGAAAAGTTTCTCAAGGTTATTAGATAAATACAATATCGTATGTACATATGTAGAGTACTATTTCGTGAGACAAGTTTTTCTACTTCGGTTATACAGATAAAAGTAATTTAACGTCTAACTTGTTAAAAAATTTTCCAACACCTTCGAGAGTAGACGATTGCGATCTGGTTCGATAGGAAGGCGCTAACACGTTCACACGAGAGCGTATCGATAGTGACACGTTCGATTACTTTGACCAACCCGTCCACTCGCATTCTCCATACTCGGGGTAAGTGTACTTCGTAAGGTCGTTTTTTCGTAGACCAACTTAAATTTTTATTGGTTGCTATTGAAGTGGATGTACATAAGGTATATACGTAAATTTACGAACTTAATCAAGCTAGTCGTAAAATTTATGACTAGATTAATAATAACTTTGCTAAATAGTCGTTGGTAGGAGTGAACGTATCCACGTACTTGTTTTAAGAAGGAATAAAATCTTTTATGGCAGATGATTAATCGTTAACGTGTCATTAACGTTGCTACTAGGTGTCGAAAAACTTGGACGATGATCATAAGAAAAGATCAATGTTCGCGGAAGATAATACGGTAATGATAGACCATGCCATAATTTATTAGGATCAACCTTCTCTCGACGTACGTTAGATCGTAACAGTAAATTCCAATTTGGATCGATTGCTTGAAAGATATTTTTCCTTTTAATAGCGATCGTGATCGTTCGGAAATCGGCTCGTGTGCCGTTATCGTGCTCCTTACGTGACACGAATAGTGTCGTTTAAACGAATTCATTGTCAGGAGAATATCATTTTTGAATATTGGAAAATATATGGAAAAGAATTTATTGTCATTCGCTTTCTCTTTTTATTCGATGATGTAAAATAATTCTTATCGAATTCATCGCAATCATGATCGTAGTATTATTGAAGACCGGTAACTCTTGATAACTATACCAGTAGTTTCATTCTTCACGGAAGTAACTACGGAATAGTGGACCTTCTGCACTCGGACCTCGTTAAATCGTTTCGCGAACGATTCGTGCCGTTCGACAGGCGAGAATTATCATTCTAACAGGCGGTTAGGTTAGCGTGTGTTACTGGCAAACGTAGGTTCAGGGAACTCGCATGGTAGCGATTGTAAACTTACAGTAGGTAGGTTAAAAGCATCGTTTAGATATATTGAAAAAATTCATGTAATTCACCGACGTTAACAGATCAATTTAGTATGACTATCGTCAAATGTCCTAGTTAACTTCTAGGAATTATCGCTACTTAACGTGCTTGTAAGTTAACTTGAATGAGTTTCTATTTAAACAAAAATTTCATTGATTTATATAAATAGTAAATAAAAATTGTACATTCAAAATACTTTGTTACGAAATTCTGTCACATTTGTTTTAGCTTAGTGATTCTCAAGACTTAATTCATCTAATAAGCTATGACATTTAGAATATTAGGTTTATTCCTTTCTCTCTTTCTCTCTCTCTGTCCCTCTGTTTCTCTCTCTCTCTCTCTCTCTCTCTCTCTTTCTCTCTCTCTCTCTCTCTTTATTTGAATTATGAATGTACCCTAAATGAACGTGCGCAGGCGCAACCTTCCTGTTTCGTACGTCGAACCGGGTAGTGAGAGAACAAACGATGACGAACGACTCTCCTGGCCATTCTTAAAACATACGAAATTTATCGTCCTACACGTCCGTCCGTTCATATTATAGCTTCTCTCAAGTCTGCCAAGAGAAAGATGCTCCCATGAGCAAAAATTCCTTTTTCTTACTCGTGTCGTATTGTATGCAGATTCTCTAGTCTAGGATAATCCTTCCTTCTCTAGAAGTAATAAATCTATTTTTACTGGCACGTTAAATACATCTCGCGTTTGTAGTTAAGCCTAGATACTAAACGATTAACGATATAAGTTATTATAAGATTATTCTCGAGTTTCATTGATGAGAAAGATTATCCAATAGAATTTCAAGGATTTACTTACGAAAAATAATGTGAAATTTATCGAACAAGAAGTTCGCGAAAAGATAACAACGAAGAGTAATGTCCCATCTTAAAGTTATTCGTAGGTGTGGTCGATCAATGAAAAATGATCCTTCGATCTCTCGCACGAGGCAATCCTTTTTCAATAGATACATCTTTTAAATAATCTATTCTCTATCTTCATCGTAGATCTTTAAGTTATGTAAATAAGACTTAGAAATGTTTATCATAGTTTATTCGTAAAATATACTATCGTATATATACATCACGAAACGTTTAAGTATTGGATATTCCGTCATGATTAGTCTCAATGAGGCAATAGATCGATCTAAACTGATTAGAGGAAAATGATAGTACGAAGATTTGAGAACCCCTGTATGGTAGGAATCTGACGGTAAATTACGAGCTGCACGAGTCTATCTACGCAGGATGTCCAAGCTGCGCAGGTGGTCGAGTCGAACGTCTGAGAGAGAGAGAGAGAGAGAGACGTACGACGAAGAAATTACGAGAGACAATCGATTCCTTTTTATCCGGGCCATTGATAAAGGACCTCGTGCTATTATGGAGAGGAAAGATAAAAGGACGAGATGAATGCGCTGTAGGGTGATTCGTTTTACTGGAAATATATGGATAATGTATATAAAAGACGGAGACATTTATAAAGTACATACGTACAGGAATTATTGTACATACGCGTGTTCCGTTTGGTAATTATTTATTAAAAAGTATATAACGTTCTCTCTTTTTTCGTACAAAAATTTCACGATGGAAGACATCTCATTAGTTTTCACGGTTTCGTCGATTTCTTTTTGAATCGTATGACGCCATATGCCAGACTTTTGCAGTTAATTTGGATTTTTTATTATATCTTTTCTTTTTTTCTTTTTTTTTTTTTTCATACCTCCGAAAATGACGTCTACGGTATAATTTTATTGGCGGTAACGAAGTGAAAGCTGTTCGAGCTCTCGCGTCATTTTAACGATCGATAAATAAACAAATCGCTGGACGATGAAGGAAAATGGATCCAGTTTTAATCTAAATCAAAGTTTTGCACTTTAGATTACGAACCGGCCTTGGCGAATAGAGTCGCTGCTTTCCCGTTTCGTAAGCGAAGCTCGAAAGAAAATTGTGTGGGACGTTCTTATTCTGCAGTCATTAAGACTAATTGATGAATAGTTCCACGATTTCCTTGACAATTACGTTATCTTCGTTTTCTAATATATACGATCGAAGTAGTTCGATTGGAGGTTGAAACAAAGGAGCGAGAGGAAATATATTTAAATTAATTTATTACGTGATTTATTACGTTTTTTACGATTTTCAAATCGGATGACAATGTCTTGATAGGATGTATTTCCTTTCGAACGTTAAAGATATTTATCGCAATTAATATTGAGCATACATACGTCGAGTTAAGTTCACGCAATGAAATATAATCAATTTCAAATCGTCTTATAATATCTCTCGCTGATTTCTTAGTAATCGTTAAATCGCTAATGATTTTTTATGTCTCTTTCGTGGAACCAACGATCGACTCACGATCGTTGACGAGTGGACGTGGCATAAGTTGCAACTCGGATCGCATACGTCGAATGGTTTTATGCAAATCCATACGAGTTAAGAGTTACGAAAGCCGAGGACGTTAGGGTAAAAAGAGAAAATAGGAAGGCCCGTTCGATTGTGTGTTCCAGAAAACACACAACTTGTTTTTGAATTTGTCTTTTAACCACGATGATATCTTCTTTTTGACATTTTTCAACTTTTATTATTATCCTCTATTTCTCTCTGTTTGTCTTCGATCGTTCGACAAATAAAATGTCTTCGTCAATTCCAATTTCATACGATGACTCCTCGTGGTCATTATGCTAATATCTAATTAACCTTTCGAAATGTTTGCCTGTTAAAGAGTATCACCATCGACAAGCCATTCATTTTAAGGTGTTAATGACTATTCCCGCCTTAATTGACACTTTACGATTATACGCATTAGTTGATATTTCCATTTTTATTATTGGAATACATGTCAGATTTCGCGCTCGACTCTTATCTGTTTTTAAAAAAGATTAAAATTTCTATCGAAGTTGTAAGATTTGAATGTTCTTTTTTTTTTTTTTTCTTTTTTTTTCCTTGAAGAACGATATAATGTTTCGAATTGAAATTACTTTGAAAATACACGTCGTGATCGGTTATTATCGCGAGTTAAATTGAGTGCAAATGCATTAAGCGTTTCAAGTAGTTTCATTTAGCGATACCAAAGGCAGACGATCTTCTTAAGTGCTTAGCTTAAAATAAACCTTGCCTGTTTGAGAGTTTATTATAAACGTAAGTTCACATAATCTGTATTTTATTAAGAAAATTATGAAAATGATTATGTTGTTAGGATATTAAAATTATCTCATTGAAAAAGTGCAATATACGAATATGAAAGTATCACCAATGCAACGAGCCAAAGATTATGCTGGAATACTCGTGAGTCCTTGTTGCGTTTGATTTACCGTTTAATAGTTTTCAGAAGCAACCGAGCATAGCCTCTTTAAAGTTAACGAGCTTACAAATAGCACAGGGCTAGTAGTAAACATGCAAAATTTTATTAACCATAAAGTCATACTTCTTTGAATCATCCTTTAGAATAGATTGAACTAGTTTAACATTAACTATAAGGATTATGCCAATGGTCTTTATTTGATTATTTTAAAATTTACGTTAATCTTCTTTAGAAACTTTGGCCTAAATTCGATTCTAAATTTGTTACTAAAACTTTCTCGTAAGCAAACTTTAGAATTTGTGTTGAAACGTATGTGTTCAACAAAGTTGTTACACCACTGATCATAAATTATAGTAGTGTAGCGTTGAACTAGCGATCGTTTTCATTGACTGAAGCGATGTGAGTATATCAGATGGGAGCGGAGCCATTGCACTCGTTTGCGAAGAGACGCATCGTCAGACATTCTCCGTCTCATACGCTCTTATAGAGTATATGTGAGTCGCGTAGGAATAAGAGAGCTTTCGATATGCCAGTGCAGCATAGGATCACGCACGTACCCTACGTACGTTCGAACAAAAATAGAAATAACACGGTGCTTAGCATGAGAGAGCATGTCTGCTGTGTACGCGGTGAGATTATCGATACCTGACAGCTGACCCCGTGAGGTCAGCACGAGTAGGCGAGGCCTCCGATGGTGAAACGGAAAAGGAAGTCGTGACTCTCTTGGTTCCTTCCTTCTACCATTTTATTCTTCTTGTCTCGACTAAGAAGATCGCTTTGAATCGATTGTTTTCTTCATTCTACGATGACGCACACGAAAGACAAACTCTTATCGTCTTTTAAATTCTTTTAACATTTTTCTTTTTCTTTTTCTTTTTTTCTTTCTTTTTTTACTTCGTAACAAAGAAATTACTCTTTCGATTACAATCCCACGTTCCAAAAATTCATAAACACATTAAAATCCTATAAACTCTATTTATAAAATTGAATTTCCACGAATATCGTTGTGTAAGAAGATAATATTTTCTTTAATTTCATTTCGAGTTTATTCAATTCTTTCGATTCGATTTCCGACCTCTATGATTTATTATGACATAAATCCAACAATGGATCCCATTCAAATCTTACAATTAAATTCGAACAAAGGGTTTGGATTCTGAATGATTGTTCAACGGCTAGTCGTGTGTCTAGGATTGTTCGAACAAAACGCGCAGTCAGGTAGCGCAGGTAGGTATTATAGTGAATGTTACGTGTGAATACGAATCAATTTGCGCGGTATTCGATTATGCTTTGATAGAAGTAGAAAGTCTATTGAATAGATACTTGCTAAGATATAGATTTTCTTCATCTTTGATATAAATCTACGTACTTACATGCTCTCATTCATCCGATAGGGCAATACAATTGTACATTGTGTTGACATTAAATGGTAATCCTCAATCAACAGATCAACCTCAATAATTCGTCGATAAGAAAACGTTAATCAAAGTTGTGCTATATATAAAAGGTAAAACCTGTGACCGAATCTAAGAGGATTAAATCGATAATAAGAGTATTCGTTGACTTGACATTTTTTTGCCGGCACCTGTCAAAAGATCACGCAGGTTCAATCAGGTGTAATCCAGGAACAGTATCCAACTTGCCATTAAAACGACGAACTTGTTCGCGTTGACATAAGAAACCATTCACGTTGGACAGAGACATCGTTAATCTTACTCGAATGGTACGTGGACTTCCAGAAACGAGAGGGTCCAACATCCCAGGGTCTTCTGGAAGCGGCCAGAGTGGCGACTCAAGAAAACCATTAGAAACGATAACTAGGTCTTCCCCTTTTCGATTGGGATCTACTACATTCCGTAAGAATGTTACATATCCTTCTCTTGGAATAACCTGAACGGAACACACAGGTGCACTGGGATCTTTTTACTCGCCTAACAAGTTTTCAAAGCTTGCTGTAGATTCCGGAATCGCTGGTCCAGATTCTGAAGCACGAGTTGAGTCATTATCTCGAACTAAAGAATGTACAATTCGTGATACATCTCTCTCTCTCTCTCTCTCTCTCTCTCTCTCTCTCTTTCTCTCTCTGATGTAACAGATACAAATGTTGCTCATATATCTAATGTACTATCTAGAAACGATTTGAGAAAATTCAGAGGCTCAGAGAGAACAGGAATATATGCCGCTTTCAACGGGGTTATAATATTCGTTCTTAAAAAGATGTTAACTGAAATGATTCGTCGCACGTAATTCGTCAGTTTTAAGGAGCCTTCTTATGGTCTCGTATTCCTCACTGCTTCTGGAAGCTTTCAACGGTGATGTACACGCCCATTTTGGCTTCGTTTTATACGAAGAAATGGATAAAACAATGGTGAGTAAGTCTGAGACGAAAATGTCTCCTCCTTCTCCTGTTCTTCGTTGCTTCGGTCGCACTACCGTTGCTCGGCATTATAATTCTTGGCAGCGTTAAGGCCGCTCGTTGCAGCTGCTAGTCTCGTCAGTCCCTTCGAACTCGTATGCTTTTCGTATTCGTGAGTGTTGCACAAGGGAAATCGACCATACTGGATACATTTCGATCGAACAAAATCGTTTCAGTAATTTCAGTAATTTCGTTAAATCAACATATTCCTTCCTATTATTGTTTCTGCGAGACCATGAATATATAATACTTATCAGAATGATCATCACGTTTCATTATAGATTTAGAAATTGTTTTCTTCTTTGTAATCACTTGAGGGTTATATTCCAAGGTGTTGCCTGAATGTAGAAAGAGTTTCAGAAAAACCGGGAAAGCGATGACAATATGCCCTGTAATACTCGCCCCACTTTCTCCTAATTACTTATGTCTTCGGCGTAGGTGCATTTAGTAGAATAGTTTTAAACGTATTGTATGCGGGATAATAGAAGTGTTTTATCGATTGTCGAGTTACTTTTAACCAGTCTAACCTCGGCCTCCCCCTACTTTCTTCCATTCGGTATTTTAATGTCTTTCAGACGAGAGGGTCGTATGAAAAGCCGTCACTAATTGTGGCCTGAAACTAGTACAGCACTTTGAACGTCTTCGCGATAACTAATGGTGCTAGAGCATAAACATCAAACAGATAAAATGAATCCTCTTTGAAAGAGAAGAACCATAAAAGATAGATAGATGATTGTTGTGTAAAAAAAAAAAACAAAAAAAAAAAAAAAGAAAAAAAAAAGAAACAAAAGAACAAAAAAAGAAAATTAGATTAAACGTCGAGTCGTTTAATTTCATTGCTTATGGCAGTTTTGTTTCCCAGTGATTTCTTTCTTTTTTTTTTTTTTTTTTTTTTTATATATATGTATATATGTGCACTCAACAGAATATACGATACAAGTTAGCAATAGCGTCTCGTCGTTGCAATATGTCGTAAAAAAGTATAATGTCGTAAAAATGTCGATAGTTAATGTAAACGAAGGAAGAACGAGGTGACCGAGTTGTCATACGTCAATACGATAAACTCGTTTCATTCCATAGTAATCGTCGTTTAAGAATTCCATGTGGCCTTTTATCTAACGCACAATTCTCACCTTTCACTCGACAAACGATCTATAGGAGGACATAAAAGGAACGGCATTAGATCGTTGCCACGTCAATTAATGTTTATCACTATTCGACAGGCATCGTAATCGTAAATTTTATTATTTCTTAAACTTTTGAAACGTATCATTGTTGACTTTATGAACTTCATGCCTAGCAATGGTATGATGATTTATTTCGTAAATGATAGTTTTTTTTTCCTTTTTTTTTTTGGATTTTAAAAGAAAGTTACGATTCACTAAGTTTCTTAAAATAAAAAGAATATTGTGTGGTCAGAAGCAGAAATCGTTCATGCGGTAGAACGCAGACATTATCGTGGAGTTTACCGGTCAGGGTAACTTAACTCGGCCAGCTTGCTTCTTTAATTTTGTGTATGCCGACCAACGGGTAGGTACCCATTAACGACCATTTCGAAGTATCTCTTGGAAAGTACAAGAGAAAAGGGACGGTGGACGTGCTTGTTTTCGTGGTAAGATTTTTAGCGAGCTAAAGGAAACACGCAAATTCGATATGCCAATTTATTTAGAGAATTTATAAGATTCTTTTTTTCTTTTTTTTTTTTTTTTTTTCTTTTCTTTTTGCGTTATTTTATATCTAATCCCTCGAAGTAGAAATTTATATTATTGTTGTATCGTCTGTCATCAAATTAAATAGAGATATCAAATAATTTTAAATTATCGCGTATATTCTTATACAAAGGATTTCTGATGAACAGCACTGATGAAGTGACTTTGAGTTGGAATTCTACCAAGAGTCTACACGTGCCACCGAGTAAGCATCGTACGATTATAGTAACTTGAAACATCTTGTAAAGAATTCTCCTCGTCGCACGACGGCTGAGTCTTACGAGAAAATGCTGTCTTCAGTTAGCAACGGAGTGATTCGGTCTAGAGGAAAACGACAAACATAACGTAGCTTTTATTTTTATCAAATATTAATGAATATTAATAAATTTATATGAATTTCGAAATTTTTCAATTGAATTATCACTCGATTCTAATTAAAGTCCTTACAATTCATCGTCGTAATTCATGTTTGTTCGGAATGATTTTCACAGACACAACGTAGTCATATCAGACGATCGTTTTAATCGAGGATAACGTAAATGTTTAGAACATACTTACTAGTGAGATACTTCTGATCTATTTTTATTTACGTATACGCTTATAGAGTTTGAACATCAGTCATTTTCATTTAAACGTACTATCTGTACAAAGTCTGTTTTCGAAAACGTTTCAAGTACGAGACCATTGACGGAGTAGATATGTTAAATCAATGACTATCCTTGTTGTGCGAGTAGATCTTATGGGATTTTAAAAAATTATTGGTAAATGAATCGTTTTGATTGAAAGTCTTCAAAATTTATAAACGGAATAAGTAGAATGATTTAAGAAAATCTTCTGGTAATACAACTACGTATATTTTAGATTCAATTAGAACTTCTCACGAATCTGGGTGATCCCATGCATCATCGTATTTTGGTATCCCGGAAGTACATTTTTCATTTTGCCATAAACGTCAGATTAGAGTAGCTAACATCTGTTAACGCTGCCATCGGCATAGTTCGATTAAACGTCGATAAGAATAGAATAAAAAAATAAAAAAGTTGATTATTTATGACTTAGTTTGCGATCACGTTGGTCTGGAACGAACTGGTAAACTTAAATTTCACTTCGATTCTCAAACAGTAACAACATGCTCATTCTCGAATAATCATTTCAAGTTATCGAAACGGAGTCTCTCCTTGGAATATCTATTGAAAGTTTACGGGTTTCTGGAAAAGGCTTTAACGATCGTCTAACGTTAACCCAGTTACTGTATCTGCGAGGGCGATTTGCGATATAGCCAACGAGGAACACTATAAATCAGCGTATTTCGGTATCGCGGAAGCCAAGCCACCGGTATTTATATAACTCGACGTTCGTGCTGCGCGTCGTGAGGAACGAAATGCATCATTCTCCTCTCTCTTTTTCCCTTTCTCTCTCTTTCTCTCTCTCTCTCTCTTTTGAGGAGAGACTCTCTTTGTCGATCTCTCGCCTAGCTAATGTGAGATCTTTGTAGCTCATTGGTGTCTTGTACACGGTCACCAAAAGGCTGCACGCGTTCAAATTTGATACCTAGCCAAGTGTGGTGTCCGAACTCTATGGACTGACTAACTCGAAACTCGAATAATAAACCGATTCGTATGAGAGGAGAACAAGGATGACGAGTAGGTTGTTTCTCGGATTGTTCCTTTTCTCTCTCTCTTTCTCTCTCTCTCTCTCTCTCTCTCTCTCTCTCTCTCTCTCTCTTTTTTGTTTATATATTATCATGGACAGATGGTGGAACACGATAATTGCGGACAGGAATTGGAGCGTTTCGTCTCGTCGCGAGCAAAAGTGAAAGAACAAAATCAGTTTGTGCGTTCTTTAAAGGATCGGGCCGATCTTAATGACGTTACGGATATCCGATTTTCACATTTCGTTCATTAGTCATGAAAATTTCGATTTGCACGCTACAAAGAGATAAGGATCATTAAGAAATTTATGGCGATCATGTATGTACGTGTACTCAGTGAATTTGTGATGTAACTAGAAATCGCCATTGGATTTCGTTTTATCGGTATGGAGGATTGAAAAGTACAACATATCCTATTAAATTTATCGCCTTCTCTCTTGTAGTAACACCAGTGACCCCCAGCAATCCCGTATCCGTACATTTATCACAATCAGTACTCTTGATTGGTCGACCATTTGCACGTGGGTGTATCGAAGAGAAACGGAGATATCGTGCGATCTTTGTCGAGATAAAGAATATCGCATGGAAAGTACACGCCTTCCGCTTTGCATCTAATTAATGCCTTTCTACGATCAGGAAGAATTCGAAACATTTTTCTTTACCACCTGCCTTCATCGCGATGAAAAGTGTTAACAAATTTTTCCAAAGACGTTTTATGATACCTATCGAGCATAACGAAGTAAACTTTAATAGGATCTAACGTATCTCTAATACTTTGAATCCCATTCCTTTTTTTCTTTTTTCTTTTTTCTTTTTTGTTTTCTTTTCTTCTTTTTTTCATTACATTCATTCATTTTCACACGCTGCATTACCGTGTCCGTTTGCACGCGCGTATACGTATGTACTCTCGTACGTTAGATATATATCCGTAATATCGGTTCGTTCAACTCTGCGTAAGGGCGACCAAAAATAATTCCAGATTCGAGCTTGCCGAATCTTTATGCTCAAAGACAAACTGATCGAAAAATTTTCATTATCAATTAAAAGGATCTTATATTCTCAATCAAGATCTTGTTCATTAATTTGATTGAAAAAGAAAAAAACAAAAAAAAAAAAAAAGAAAAAAGAAATGATAAAAAATAACGTATAAGAAAGTGTACCGGCAACGTTTCGTATATTTTAAGTGATACCATGTGACCGATTCTAACTGTGAGTCACTGTACGTCGAAAGACTCACGACGGCCATCCGGTGTGAAAGGAACTTTACGATAGCATACGTCGAACGTTAAATTCCTGACAGCCCCTACCGTACTCTTTTCTTTTTCTCCCTTTCTTTCAATCTTACTCTTTTTCTTTCTCTTTTTTCCTGTTTATAGTAACGTCTTTCTTTTTTTTTTTTTCTTTTTTTTTTTTTTTCGTCGGCGAGCTTGGAGTGCCAACAAATGGCGTCTTCACGTCAAGAACAAACAGCATGTTTTGTACCAGGGTTATTTCATCTAAGACCGATGAATCGAACTTCTCAAAGTGTCGATTGACGTGCGTGCTCGAGCGAGACGTTTAAAAACTCCCGCGCACGTATCTTTGAATGCGGCTCGGTGGTTTACAAGGAAGAGCATTAAACTACTGCTGACTTTTACATTTACGACGTTAGACCGATCGTATCTCGAGCAGCAAGTAAAAGCGTAAAAACTTGAATGGTTGATGTATTTTATGTGCAAATTTATATATTGCCACGCCTACTATCGGAGGTCCATCTCTCGATCGATTTTGCAGTGATTCGTATACCGTGATTCATAGTAGATTTTCATTCCTAAGAATATAATTTTACAAATGTTCATTTTTGTTTTTTCTTTGTTTTCTCTTTTTTCTCCTTTCTTCTCTTTTTTTTTTTTTGTTTTCTTTTTTTGCGTGAAAACTGATATTTGTTTTCTCGAGTCTACTTCATTACAATTATTTTCGTATTTGTATGCATCAGCATATTTGAATCCGAAAAGAGTCGACTACGAACTTATGCTAATGTCGTGTACGGTAATTACAGTAAAATGCAAATTATACTACCGATGTTATTGTACCCACCCTATCGGCAATTAGGCATGCGCTTATTGCGATTTATAACGCGATGATTTTTGTCCCTTTTAACATCGGGCAATCGTTAATAGCATGAGCTACGTTTTAACGAGTGATTTTAAAGAGATCTTTATGCATGTTTATATTAAAATATATTTATACTTATTGGAAATCATAATTGCTTGGTGAAACAAATGTAAGTCATTAATAGATTAATAAAGTTAATAGATTATTCGGCTATTTTTCTTGTTGTTAATCGATTCGCTATTTTCATTATTAGTAGAATATTATATATAGCAAAAAATTAATTATCTCGAAAAATAATCTTTCTATTATAATCGGAGAAATTTTACGATCGAATTTAACCATAAAATTAAAATGTACAATTTTTTTCTTTTTTTTTTTTTTTTTTTTATACACAATTTATAGGTCACACCTTCCAAAAGGGAAATGATGTACGATTACGTTTTTTCTTCTTCCTTCGTCGACTTTCTCCTATGTTAATGCACCTATGCTAATGAAGAACTGTTAATCAAAAAGTCGACGATACGGTATGAGATTTAATTGATGTAATAACCATGACGATTCATGATCGCCCACACGCCTAAATTTAACCATTTTACGATGATCTTGCAATGATTTTTTAGCTGTTTTATTTTTACGAGAAGCAAATTAGCTTGGGCCGGTTAAGTCATTAAGTTTTTTAACGTTGGTCAGATGATCGATAACCGCCAACATGAAAGATGACTTTGCTCTTGCTTTCACCTCGTCTTTCTATCCTTTGATTTCGTACGGCCATTGTTTTAAGATCTCATGCTCGAAAATAGAACTAATTGGCGATCGTAAAGCGAGCTTTTGTTCCACCAAAGCCTCAATATTTCACTCCTTTTGTCTTTTAAGCGTTTATTATTATTGAAAGATAGAAATCGGTTAAATCGTAATTGATTCATTTTTGTTCATATCACTTTTTAATATTTTATCTTAAAACTTTTTGTTTTTTTTTCTAATCACCAGCAACGTATCGAATGTGAAAGCGTTAATTATCTCTTCAGTCTGATATTTTAATATTTAATTCATAACATTTTTTTATTTTACGATTAAAGATAACGATGGATCTTATCGTTGATACCAAGAACTGTTTATCGTGATAATCATTTTTCCGTAGCACCATTTCACGCGTATAATAATTTCATCTCAACGAGGAATCTATGATTTCGAGTTGTAATAAGTTACGTCAATTACGTCATACGCTCGTAGTATCTTTATCGAAAAATAATTTCTACAAATACTAAGCAAGTACAATTAAGCTGTCGAATCGATCTATTCGATCAATTGCCGGAAAGAAGAAAAAGCAGTAAAAAGTAATAATTGAAAGGGAGAGTAGCGTATAGTTCATAGTACAAAGCTGCTTGGCAGGTCACGCGTTGAAATCTCTCGTTCGATCGCTCTCGTACTTTCGATTTTACACGCGTTCCAGACTGAGATGATTAGCACGATCACTGGCGATTAATTTTCTTGGTCCGTGATCCCCGTTAATCGTATAATCACCATCGCAAGTAATACATATAGATCGATCTTTGAAAGATAGGAAAATTAATTTCCTCATCGTTTTAACCTTCTCGATAATAATTTCAGTGTACTGTTAGGTTAACTATACATTGGAAATTAGATGATCGAAATTATATTTTTTTGAAGTAGTTTAAAGAATCTGGTTTATTAGAAAATTTCATGATCTTATTATCAATCAAGACAAATTCTATGTATAATATATTCTTTGACAAAATATCGAATTATTTGACACGATTTAAATATCAATTTATTCGACAGATTCATTATTCGATTAAACTTAGAAGAACGAAGAGATTACGTTTATCAGAGAAATATACTATAGCGCTGATATTGCAACGAATATTAAATTAGATAGCCTCATTTAAGAATCGATTACCAGATATAATGCAATGGAAATTGATCTGAGCGTCTGTAATCGTGTGATAAAGTAATGACTTAAAGTATCGAGTTGCAAAGTGAATTTATTTACGAATTTATCTGAGGAGTATAGTTGGCTGTCTAATCATTGATTAAACGACTTGGAAAACGAAGATTCAAGAGTACTAAGAATTAAAATGATAAAGCGTTTGAAAGTTTCATATCGTTGGATCGTATATCTCTATTTATGATTACACGATGGACCACCATCAAAGAAGTTGCGTGTCATTTAAACAATTTTAGATAAAACCAATTTGCATTACAATTAGATAGGATTAATTTTTATCACTGTTCTAATGCCGTTCTAATGCCGTCAAATAACTGTTAAATCAAACGAGAAAAATTCATTTGAATTAGAAAAGATTCGTGTCAATTCGTAATCAATCTTTAGAATTTATTCATAAAATTAACGAGCTGGGTTTCGTCTTAATATTCCATTTAACGTAAAAGAGTGGCATATAGATGTTTTCAACTAAAAGATAATCAACGATATCTATCCTGTAAATCAGAATGACTTACAGCGTGACTTCTTCCCTGATTCCTGGCTAATAAATTTTCCACAATGCATTTTGCCTGATCGACGATACTTTCTCTTACGATGGATAGAGTTCTTCGATTGAAACTTTGCTTCGGGCGATTTAAAGATCGTTTCTCAATACGATGTACATAAGTAGATACATCGTATAAGGCTCTTTCTCTTTGCGATTTATCTTTCGCATAATGAAGCCTTTGCCTAGTAGCTCTACGATTACCGTTTAATCGGCTTGCTCCACATGACTCCGTTATTAATTTTGTTTAATAACGCGGTAGATGAATGAAATATGCGATAATTAATAATCACGTACCTTGTACCTCGCGGTCTCATTAATTGATACAATTTGAATTTCAATACAGGAAGCAGGGTATCATTTTCTCTTTTCTTGTGCATTAAAAAAAAAAAAAAAAAAAAAAAATAAAAAAAATAAAAAAGGAACAAAGAGAAGAAAAAAAAGAGATAAAAAAAAATGATTTGATGGAGCATAGGATAATAAAAATTGCTTATATTAAACTAATAAAAAATAAGAGGATGTTATCGACTCACGTAAAAAGATAGTTCAACACGATGAGAGTGCTTAGGCACACAGGTGAGTGCTTCCGATCTGCAACATCCGGTATCGTCCGAGCACCTGTGCAAGATGGCGCAGTGTGGAATGTAGGTGGTCGATGGACTCGGGTAGACATCGCGAACCGGAATAACTCTTGGACGTGGCCACTGACAGCTACCTTCTTTAGATACTTTTATCGCGTATTGTAGAGCATCCTTGATCTGTGCAGCTGAAAATTATGCAAAATTGTATTATCCTTGTAGAATTAAAAGATAATCGTGAAAGAGAGACGATAGTTTTGAAAGGAAATCAATAAAACGATCTGATTTATTCCTATTTGATTTTTGTCCCTGGTTGATTTGTCCTTATTGACGATGACTACTCCATTATGTATTTAAAAACTTCGTGCGTTCATTACTAAAGAAAAAGTATTTTATCACAGATATACACACACACATACACACATCGATACATACTTGTTGCAATATTTTTTTTAAGATCGAAAGATATCGGTCACGAAAGCTTTCTATTGATTCAAGGGAAAAATATCTAATCGCTTTCTACGCATTCCGCATACTATCGATAATTATGCCGACGTCAGTTGTATCGAGAGGTTCTCCTTGATCACGGAAGAAATGTCCTCGTCGATCGAAAAACTACGATGGATGTCGCTTAAGACTTCTCCAACTCTATGAGGGAAAATTACATAGTTTGAGTTTCTATGGTCGTTTCCTCGTGAGAGAGAAGATCAAAGGGCGTCGCTACTTTGTTATTACTCAGGATATACTTGAACGATTCAATGGTATATACATATATACATATATATCCTCGCTCTTACTGATTCTCTAGGCGAGTAATGTCAAAGAATGTTAGAATGAATTAATTCGACGCGACAAAGGGCAAAGATTACATCAAACTCTCGTTCCCAGAGATGAAGTAATTATGAGTCATATTCGTTGATACAAAGATAGAGTTAAAAAAAAATTCTCTTTGATTGCTTTTACATTTAAAGTAAAACGAGTAATTACTCGTTGAATGTATTAGAAAATAAATTTTAATGTTTTAAAATAAAAAAGGCTTATTTCAAAGTATTCACGAAAGAAATATTAACGTGTATCAAACGTCTATATTAGTAATATCGAACATTACGTGGATAATATTGCGAATTCAAGATGAGAGGTTAATCGGGCCAAGTTCGCGAATAGGATGATAAAGACGAAGACGAAGAGCCGCTTTATAAATATTGCAGACGAGGGCAGGATCGCGTCGTTTCTAATCGAAAATTATTACCACCGATCGTCGTCGTCTTTACTCTCGCGTTCCACACTGCTTTTACGTCCGCAAGTTGGCATTAAATCGTCGTTTGTCAGTCGGCATTACTCGCGGATTAGTTTATTGGCCGTAACGGAGTATCGGAGAAAGAGAGAAAGAGAAAGAAAGAGAGAAACGAAAGATTCCGAAGAGAGCGAAGCAAAATCGAAACGGATTCGTTCTTTGATCATTTTACGAGTTAGAGTTCATTCTCTCATGTAATACCAAGAATTGATCATTTTGTAAGAACAAAAAGGTTCGACACGCGAACTGTGTCGAAATCGAAATATTTTAACGAGTAGAATTCTAATATCATTCGTGACTATTATTAAAAGGAAAATGATCTTCCGATTTTGCGAGTAATTACATGGTGATTTGTACGAAGAAAATGTAACGTAACCTAATGGAACACAGTACTTAAAATACCGTTAACGCATTCTTCATTTTAATAATAAACAATATTAACTTTTTCTAATGATTTTGTTCGTTCGTAAAAAGGATAAAAGAGAGAGAAGTACTTTTTGACAAGAGAAACGAAATCATTTTCATAAGAGTTTTGGAAACGATTCTTTCATCGATATATATATATATATATATATATATATATATATATATATATTTTCCTAGTCGTTTAATCTTCACCGCCGATCTACGGGTATGCTAATTCCGAGCGTAGGCGTTGCTTCCACTCGGCACGGTCCGCACTGACACCGAGATTCTATCTGCGAGCGTTCACAATAGAGGCACGACCGTCAGGAATTCTGAAGAATCGCTCTCTCGCTTCGTACATCCCGTATTCAAACGTATTCCTGAATGTATTATGCCGAGTGAAAAGAAGTTTAGATTCGATCACCTGTTATTCTTTCGGATCGATCATTTGATTTTTCCTTTTGTCTTACTACCTGTCTCTATTTATGATCTTGATCGTTGAATCGAAAAAAAAAAAAAGAAAAGAAAAGAAAAGGAAGAAAAAGAAAAAAAGAGAAATGGAAAAATTCAGGCCATTCTTAATCGAAGATCGTAACAAATGTATTTCTATTATTTTTAAACGTTTTAATTTTTTTTTCGATCATACGGAATATTCGATTTTTCGAACGACGAAGATAAAATGAAAATCACGAGAAGAAAACGAGCTAGCTAGTCGTGATCGTCGAGGAACGAAGCGAACGGTCTCCATGCTTTTACCGAGCAAACTCGACCTATCGTTCTATCGAAGGAATAAAAAGTTCTCTTTAACGCTCGACGCCGTGAAAACGAAGGTTGAGCCGCACGTGCGGCGAACTTTCGTTGTTCGTAAACGTTGCATGGTATGTACGTAACGCCTATCGTGTATGGGACAACAGGAGGAGAATTCAAAAAAGTATGGAGAATTGCCGCAACTTTGCAATCAGTTTGCATGTTAATGTTCGGCATCCTCTTTCTTTATTTTCTTCTTATTTTCAATCGAATTGTCTCTTGAAATAGAACATTTTAATGTACTATAAACGATTAGATATGAATTTTGATCGTATTTAATAGTTCGTCATTAGGAATTTAAATCGCTTATAATTCACGCCTGTAATTGAATATAGTTTTTGTTAAAGTTGAATGGTATTTCTGACAATAGTTAGCATGTTTTGAAATTATATGAGATCACGATGATACATTCTGACCGATCACGTAATTACGTCGAGCAAGGTACCAACGTTTCTTGAATAAATAGAGGCGTCAGCGAAAACACGCGTCGCGTTTAAAGATTTTCTGAATACATATGTGTCGACATTTTAATAAATGAGAGATGAAATCTAGCAAGAAGTCTCTTGGTAGCTAGAAGTTATTTGTTTTTTTTTTTTTTTTCTTTTTGTTTTTTTTCTTTCCTTTCAGAATACGCATCGCTAACACGCCTATTGTCGAGTCTGTCAACGATTGATATTTCTTTAGATTATTTCTAAACTAAAATTTTTAAGGAAATTAATTTTCGACATGATGCAAATCGATCATCGAGTGAATTTTAAGTACCGTATTAATAATCACTTTTCATCTAAATACGAAAAATAATGCAACGTTTGATCGAGTAGGGCCACCTACGTTGTCTTTGAATATCGATTAACAACGGACCTTCGGGTAGGGTCTCAAAGTTAATTGGGGAAGATGCTGTTACTGTAATCTACATAAATCGATTACGGAACGCCTTGGACGTGATTGCGCTATCGTATCACATTTTTCATACTCTCCCTGCATGATAATAATTAAATGTTTTTTTTTCTTTTCTTTTTTTTTTTTTTGTTAATGCTAGTTCGTATTATCGAAAAGTGCATAGTGAATTCAACTAGTTTCGATTATAGAGGATGACATTGTATTCTCTTTGACATCATACAATTTTGTCCTTTTAAAAAGACTCATTTATAAACCCTGCATATCATATCGAGCTCAAAGGGATCCTTTTAGCAAAGAGAGCGATCTCAAAGATATACGCGATATAAGAAAAAAACTGACGAGACGTACTCTTGCCGTTTTTGTTATATTGCTGCATGTTGCTTCTGGTCTCTTTAACGCTCTCTCGAGTGCCCAGGGACTGCCACTTGTGAACGCTGTGAGCTGACATAGGCGGGTAGTCGTTTTTCGCTTGGTAGCCGTTGTATTGGGTGCTGGTACCACTGTCGTAAGCTCTTGAATCTCTGTAGTCGAAGTGCTGAGTAAGCGTAGGCTTAGGTGTGGTCGTTGTTGTGGTAGTGGTGCTGGTAGTAGTGGTGCTCGTAGTAGTCGTCGTCGTACTCGTGCTCTTCTGATCGTTCGTGGTTTCATTGTCGTTGTAATCCTGTCGAAAAAGACATAGCATCGTATTTGATTAGAGAAAGCGTATAGAAATGATTTTGCGAAGATAACATTGATAATGACAAGAACTTAGACATTTTTCGATGCCATTTCGAAATTCGTTGTTCGATTACAGGAAATAGATTTTCTAAAAACTTTCTAATAGTCGATCGAACTAGAACGAATGTAAAAAAAATATCGTTCACCGTTCGTGATACTATAATTAGTTTGAAAGAGGACTCAATCATTTAATTATTCGTTTAATTTCAAAAGTAATTATTGAACTTTCCTTTTCTTTTTTTTTTCTTATATATATATATATATATATGCAAAATATCATCGGGCTTTCTTCAAGGCTCGTTAAATAAATCTTTTCTCGATCACGGGTGGCCAGATTCTTCCAAAGCTCGCGCACAGCCACAAGAGATTTTCTACCAAAGATAAGGCTAATAAGCCAATTTGCATCTCGCTCGCACGGTGTACCTTGCGATCGTGCATCTACTCTCAAAGAGGGCATGGACCTACTTGATCCATGTAGTACGACGTAACATCTGGTGTTGTCTTTGATGTCTCGCCGCTTAATAGAAACAATCCCGACGAACGTAAACGCTTCTCTCACTCTATCTTTCTTTGGTAAGAGAAACAATTTTCCTCGAATCTACGCTCGCACTTTGAATTTATTTTAATATATTCTATCCGTATGTCGATAATTCGTACGATGACTTTTGTGGTTTCGAATTTCTAAGAACTTCGCGTTATCTCTTCATTATTGAAAACTACGTTGATATTACTTGAGTTTTGTTTAATCAGTATTAAGGAAGATTACCGTGATATAAGCAAAGATAAGATACGTTCAACTGGCGAAATTCGATGCTTGTTTATTTTTTGAAATTATATGAAAGATACGTGATTACTTGTTTCTTTATATTTTTGAAAAATAATATGTTTGAGAAGAAACATATCATACGATTGTGAGATAGATGAAAATGTATTGGAAGTAATAAATTTTTATGAGTCGGATATACACGGGCATATTTAACTCTGCTATCGTTAATGATTCAGATGAAATCAGACTCGGCGAAAGGTCAAGAAGGCAAGGTTTTAAAACGATCTTACGGTTCCTATGAATCTCATTTTGTGATATGATTTTGTTTGCCGCCTACGTCTGGCAATAAAATTTAGAATTATAATTACGATAAGAAATTTTTTTTCTTTTTTACGTGGATATTTTACATTAGGTATACGATGAACGAAGAAATATTTTTGTAAAAGGTAACGTTTCTTAGAGACATAAGGAACAATACGGTCGTTAGATCGTTTTAGATCTTTCTCCACTGAGTTTCACGATCTTTCTCATTATTGATTCGACACAGTAAGCATAAATTTTACGAAAGACACGAGGGTTATACTAGGAAAATATTTTTCGTCTTAATGGAACGACGGGAGTTTGAGTTTCATGATCAATGGATCAAAGGTCAATAGGTTTTCAATGTCTTCATATATCACAAGTAACTATTCGCATGCAATTTCTTTTCTCGATTTCGTGTAATTACGAAAAATTTACGATCAAATTTCAAAGTCTTACATATATATTATTGTCTTTCATCTTATTAAAAAGATCGTAGGAATTGCTTCAATGTGATATATTGTTTGCTATATGGTAATAAAAAGAAGAACGGAGACATAAACTTAAAGCGTAGATAAGAATAAGAATAAAATAGATAAAATTGAATATTGTAATTGACCACACGCGCTTTTCACGCGCGGAGGTCTCCTCGATTATCTTTCCGAATAAAAAGAAAAGAAACAAAAAAAAAAAAAGAAATGATTTTCCTCTTTAATGTGATTGACTTTTTCTCATTTAAAACGAGGGAATAAAATCGTTTGCGCGAAATGCATATCTTGTCGTCGTGCAATTTATCGCAGCTCGTTCCTGAAATTCTAGCTGGTTGAAAGCGAATAGACCGATAAGGGAAAGTTAACAACATGCGAAGCACGACTGAAATGGACTACTCTTTGCTCTCGATCATACAGACACGATTTGTCTCATCTTTATTCTATAACTCGCCAGAGATCCCGTGATTTCGATAGCACGAGAAGTACACGAGAAAGTCCAAAGGATCTTCTTCCAAAAGAAAAAACAAAAGGAAAAAGAAAGAAAAGAATAAAATAACAAGAAAAATTATCAAGAATGTGCTTGAAACGAGTCTATTCGTTTTACTATCATCGCAAAATCCGATTAGTTAATACTTTCAATCTAACGTGGTCTAAGCCTATCGTTGTTTTACGACGTAGAAAGACCTGATTTTCTTAGATAGACGCATGCAAATCTATATGTAATTTCGTATATTATCTTTCAGAGACATATTAAAAACAGCATTCCGCTTTAATTACAGTAACTACCGGAGCACGTTGTATTTTGTTGCTTGTCGTATTAGACGAGAAAGTTTCTAAACTAGGACTCAAACTAGACACGATCGATATAGATCATTCGTTTTTTTCTTTTAACTATAGGACTTCGCAAAATTAAGGAGCCTTCGTTTCAAGGTAAGGAAGAAGCCGGTTAAGTGGCGAGACCGCAAACTGGCCAATAAAACTTACATTAGCATGATGCGAGTTTGCTTTTCGTTTAGCAACTACGACAGATGGTAAGCGGTGATAAAAGATCGACCTCGAGTAAGGTTCGAGGAATGAATCCTCCTTATTCCTGTTGCGAAAAAGTAAAGTTCAAGATCTTCCTTGAACTCCAAAGAAAGAATCTTTGGAGGTGTAAAGACCGAATTACAATCTAGCCGAGTAAAATATTCCCTCTCGAAGGCTATACGTCGGCTGTTAAAAAGCATTATCGAGTATGCTGTACAACACCTCCTGTTATTAAACATTGGATTCGGCTAGTGGGACCACCCAAAAGAAAAGTGGCAAGGTGGTCCACTTCGCTGTTACCACGCCGGGGGGGGCGGCGGTTTTCGAGGAGCCTACAAGAATTTGCATTCTCTCGAGTGCTTCGGTAATTCCGATAGATGGACGTGTATAGATTTTTCTTTCGTATATCTTTTCTTTTTTCTTTTTTTTTTTTTTCTTTTCTTTTCTTAATTCTCGTCTCTGTCCGTTTTCGTCAGAAAGGGAAGATAGCTCGAAGGTGTGTAACCGATTGAATATGAATATGAATAAAAATTCTTGAGAAGAAAACAATGAAGAGGAAATGCCCGGAGCGAGTCGACCGCATTCAAAAATAATACATAGGAGAAAAGAATCGATACTTGGACCACCCACGATGTCGAAGATCGATCAGTTTCCTTTCCTTGACGTGTTAGACTTGTTTAGTGATAATCGCAATGCTTTAAGAACAGTTGAGGTTGAATAATAGAAACATCGAGAAAGGCCAACTCATTCTCAAATCCATTTCAACGCGATGAAATCCAAGAGCACTTCAGCGACACACACATATATATATATATATATATATATATATATTTATATAGATATATACATATATTTGCATGTGCTTTTGTGATCGAAATCGAAGTCGTGACACGAATAACGTTATTGAAATTTTTAAAGAGATTTATAGAATTCACAAGTTTTTATGGATCAGAAAAATTGTCTAATGCTTTACTACTGAATTCCACGGAAGTTGTTACTCGATTAGTTCGAGAAGGTGCACGAAACGTGACGACTCACTCGAGAGTATCCGCCCTTCGAGCTCGGCGAAGTGTAACGTGAAATTCTTGGCATCTTTCTTAGAGATAGAAAGACAGAAAGAGAGAGAGAGGGAGAGAGAAAGAGAGAGAGAGAGAGAGAGAGAGAGAGAGAGAGAGAGCGGCACGTCTTACTCGAACGAGGAGAGACAGATGGACGGACGGAAAAGAATGCGAAACGTGGCGGAGGTGTATTCGTTGAGGTCGTCGTTTGTGATCTCCATACGAAATGCCAAGCACGTTGGAGTTCCGAGAAGGAGGAGGGCTGCTTTGCTGCCAGGCTGTCTGCTATCACCAAGACCCGCCGCCATTAGAGATGGAAAGCCGTAAAGCTGGCTACGATCATCATTGGTAATGGGTTTGATGGTGATTCTGAGAAAAGTTACACCGAACATGTATTTTTCTTCGTATAAACGACGTTAGGAGCCGTGCTAATCGACGAGAGTCTCTTTTTAATCAAAAAGAATAAATAGAGAAAGAGAGAGAGAGAGAGAGAGAGAAAGCAGGAGGAAGAAGGAAAATCAAAAAAAAAATTCGAAAGCTACTCATGAATTCCAAGGATAAAGAAGAGATTTATCGTTCATTTAATTGTGCTTGGTGATATTGCAAAACTTTTTTTTGCAACAAGAAGCCGTTAAAGCCCAGAAGCGTCTTTGCCGTTTCTATCGACACATTTGTCATGAATTCCATCCGCGTGCACGTTCTTATCGCTTGGCGAAGATAGGGATATTTATTAACGTTCTAATTCCCATTGACGGCTTGCACTCTTCGGACTCTTCGGACGTTTGCCTTGCTTCGATGGTTAACGGATATGCGAGTCTACCGAGCGGAAATGCTAGCTCGGCCAAAGATTAGATTTATGTACATTACGTACGTGTCTTCTTCTAAAGGAAATCGTTTTTTCTAATTTTGAAAACGACAACGACGACTTCTATCTGAAATTTTAATCGATATTTTGGACAAAATTTTCGACGACTTTTATATCCTATTTTTATTGAATTTTAGAAATTTCATTGAAATTTTATCAAAGTATTTTTTTTTCTCTTTTTTTTTTTTTTTTCTTTCTTTTTCTTTTTTCTAACTATAAGCTTAAATCAATCGATAGAAGATTTCTGTATTACATGACGAATGTCTTCATCGATGGCTCTCAGGAATATTATGAGATTATTTTTATCGAGGTCATCTCTGAAAATAAAATACCTTTTATCGTGAAGATTGGCCGGTCTCCAAAAGCGAATCTCAAGATGAAAGCGAGCGCGGACTCTTTCGTTCTTAGAGAAATATGTGCTGTTTCCGACGGCTGGTATATATCGAGAGAACTCAAATTCAAAAGAAAGGCCTCGTTTGTATTAATACAATCGGTATTATGAGCATTAATTGTTCATTCAATAATGAATTCCGAAGAATTGAAAAATCGTGTTGGTCTCTTCAATGTTCCTACTTTTTTAATATTAATCCTTTACATTTTAAAAAGATTTGTAAATATATTTCTTCGATTTCTTTTGATTAGAAGAGAAATTAGGAGATGATCAACATGTAAAAGAATGCAGAGACATTCAATATACATTAATAAAACATTCACATTCGCATTACACACTCGATTCGTCGTCGAATTCTATTCGGACTGATCATCGAGCGGCCATTATGAGGACGATGAGATTTTATTAAGTGCGTGGGTGATTTTAAACGTTACTTTTGTGACCGAGCCATTGTTTAGTTGCGTTAAATTTTATGAAATGCTTATTATTTCCTCGCTCTTGTGGATACTTTATTCCTCGTATAGATATAACATCGAGTTTTACAACGTTTAGAAGGAACCTTCGATACAACGAAATATCGTCGATACTTTTTCTTTTTGCGATTATTTCATTCTCTTACGAAGATAAACCTATGTACTTCGACGTGTGTAAACTGCGATATCAACGACGTCGATTGATTCAGGTCGTGTTTGGAATCGAATTCATTCAATGAAAGAAAAGTTTTTCATTCGTTCCTTTAGATTTATCTAATCGAACGAATTGCCTTATGACAACTTTTCAATTGATTTTATTTTTATAATCATATAGGTATCTGTATTTATATACGTTCTTTAGATTTGAACGGAGGACTGAGATATATCTAAATAAATTCTAAGTGACAGGCGAGTCACGTGAACTTTCCTTGAAAAAAGAAAAAGAAAAAAAAAAAAAGAAAAAAAAAGTAAAGAAAGAAAGAAAAAATCTTTGAATAGAGAAGATAAAAGATACATATCGTTTTAACGGTTGCGACATCGATCTAATCGCGATGTAGTGCGCATCGAGATCGATGAATTGACGTCGAATCGTACCTACCGCCGTAACCTTCTCTCTTTCATGTGTGGTCTGAAAGGAGACCGCAAGAATATCTTAGTATGCTACGTGACCAATGAAATGCAGCCACTTTCAATGATTCATTCGATGATTCTTCCCGTCGACGACGCCCGGCTGTCTCCGACTGGATCGATTAATCGATTCACGACAAACAGAGTTGTCGTTCGTTCTCAACGAAATAGACTCGATCAATCAATATGATCGCATTTAATCGGTACTTCGTTTTGTTAATTTCAAGCAAAGAAAAAAAAAAAATATATATATATATATGTCATTTGGAAAAGGAAAAAAATTGTACAAGGCTAAACGATATATCTACTTACTTGTTTTGCAAAAATAGTTCCTAATCGCAGTGTTGCTTAATTAGTCATTTGTATCGATACTGTAAGTAGGGTACGACGAATATCAGTTCACAGATAAAATGACATTTGCACAAACGAAATCTAATTTTTCGTACTAATACATATCATTAAGGTAATAAGGCAAGATAAAAAAGAAAATGTTAAATAACCTTGTAGAATAAGAAATTTATTATTGTTACGTTAATAGAAAAAAAAAATTTTTACTAGAAAAATATATCGTTTTATGTAAGAAAGTGTCGCAGCTTGAACGCGGAAGAATCGGCAAATAGCTTTCTAAAGCGACGTTCCTCGAGAGATATTCAGATCTTGTGCGAAAGGTCGTAGGTCACGTGTTGAAAAGGCAGTTCGTATGCAAGGATGTCGCCCTCGGCCTGCATTCCAAGACGAAACGAGTCGCGATAGGATGGTCGTAGCTGTCAACAATCCTTTCCGCGATAGAAAATAATTGGAATTTGATTAGAAGTTGAAAATTTATGAATAACGACGGAGTAACATTTTCAATAGAGAGATTAATATCGAATGTATTGCTTTTCAATCAGAAAGACTTGATATTGGACTCGCGAACGTCGACACGATTGAGAGCAAAAAGAATTGGAATGGACATGTTCTGAGTTAATAAACGTTCGAATGTATCGAGTGAAAGGGTTTATAAGAATGTATCCTGTCGCGTGCACTTTGACATCGTACGTCCGCCTTCCTTCGACCAATGAGATCATCCAAAAGTTCTTTTGCTGTTACGTGCCGGTGGTTGACCGTTAATAAGGATAAGGTGCAATGCCTATCGATGACATCATCTTTTATTCACGCCTTGCAGTACGCGCTTTGAATCGTGCTAGCTTCGACACTCCTTTAGAAAGTCTTCTACGTAAACAAATGTTAAGAAAAATTGATTTATCCTCAACTACGACGACGACGACGACGACGACGACGAAGACGACGATAAATTTGTCATCGAAATAGTTTCTTCCTTGACGATAAAGCACGAATCTCTTTGTTCCTCATCGATGTAACGTCTACTTTTGATTTTTAAATGACGATGAAAAAGAAAGTATAATGAAACGTCGTATATATCGTTAATTTTTAATATAACGAATATATGTATCGTTCCCAATTGTTTGACAACGTATTCTCAATCGTTATCGCATTGTCTTTTATTTTCTGCTTATCACAGACTCATTTCTCTCATTTTAATATTAAAGTCTCATTTAATATTATCGCTATTGTCAGAATGCATTTGTCATCGTACAATGTAAAAGTCACAATATAGCAAGAGTCAATCGATAAAGAGATCGCTTTTGTAGATTAACATTGCTAAGGCGATAAGTTTCTATTGACATTTGACAAAAATTCCAAGCTGGAACAAATGGAAGAACATCTGGTCATCAAGAGTCATAGGCCAGGAAAGCACGTAGGAACAAGTGACACTTAACCCGTAAAACTTGTCTTTCTCTTCTCGATCTTTCATCGTAGAATTAATCATCCTTAGACAGATATCCTAGTTCTTCCGAGTACCTTTGAAATTAATCGTATCTTTCGTTCTATCGATTCCTCTCGTTAATGTCGGCTATACACTAGACACCATGAAGTAATTCTTCTTAGATAATAACAGACAAAATATCTTTTCTTGAAGATAAAATATTTAATTCAATGTGCAGTCAGCTTTAAAGTTTTCATACGCTTTACCCTTTATCCCGGGATGACAATTGAACTAATAGAACAACGAACTGATCTGTGCATTACATATCTAGAACGGCGAGACTTACTCGACGAAAGCCACTGAACCGTAGCTTAACAATCTCAATGACGTATCGATGTGTCTCTCGCGTATTGGTTAATAGCGTTCCTCTAGGAGAACACGTTTTCATCGAATGCATCGAAGGACATTCGTCGACTCGCTTGGAAAATCGTCCATTCGTAATAGGACTATATCCTTTGCTGTAAAAGAGATATATGTATATATATATAAAAAAAACATCTCGACGATATTAATTACATCTTGATTACGTATTACACGTGATTCTAATAATTTATCGGCATAGACACGAAACGTGCGTTACGTGTATGCCGCATTTCTCGGATATGCTGTAATCTTTCGAGCGTGGATACAGCTGGATCGTTTTACTTTCGAGAGATAGGTAGGAAGAAAAGGAGATAAATAGAGAGAGAGATAGAGAGAGAGAGAGAGAGAGAGAGAGAGAGAGAGAAGGATGGATACATATCGTAACTTCTCTTAAAGAGATCACGATGATAGAATTGAATGGAAGCGAGGAATAGTACGTTGTATTTTTGTTGTAGTATCTTCTTGAGGAATGTCTTTGCTCGTAAAGGAGAGTCCAGAGAGAGGACACGAGAAGAAGAAAAGAGAAAGAAAGAGAGAGAGAGAGAGAGAGAGAGAGAGAGAGAAATACCCATACGTTCATATAAGGCGGTTTTCATTGAAAGAACTTGTTCCTCAAGCCAAATAGGGACGGTTCATTCATCCTGAGATGGAGCGATCAAGTATAAGATATCTATCGTCAATAACAGTAATTGTAAACTCATGCTTTTATCGATTCCGACTTTGAAATTTGACTTACGAGCTTGTAAACAATAACAAACGAGTCGAGTTACCTTGAATGTTCGGAAACAATTCAGTCTTTCGCAGTATTTCGTCGTAGAAACATTCAGGGAACGTTCTAAAGAATTTTATTAATACATATATTTTAGTAAATTACGTACATTTATCATCGTTGGATTGTGCAAAAGAGCAACCTCCAACGTAGTGAAACCCCATCATAATATTAGTTTGTATATACTTTATATACTTGCGTCGTAATATTTCTTCTATAATATTGTAAACAACGCAAAGCACTTTCAAGTTAATGGCTACTTCGTTAGACATATGATAATATCAAATGGTTACTTTTGAATATTTCGTTTTAATAATTTACATAATTTCAAATTCAGTTGTTTCCTTGCATCACGTTAAACAAGATTTTTCGTAGTAATATTTATTCAATAAGATGGTAAAGTATTCATTACCGTACACTGCGATCAAATCTAGTACCAGTCGTTAATGTTACTTACGTAATGTGGATATTCCTCTCGCTTAATGTCGCAGATAGGTCGCGTTAGAACGTCGCGGATGGAGGAACGTGTGAGAACGATGAACGAGTGTTGTAAAGCTTGAAGAATTATCGCTCAATACAATAATCGCTAATTGTACGTCGATGGAATTTAACGAAACACACATTAACCCAAAAAATAAGCTGGTGGCTTGATTATTCGTATAATAAAATATTATGATGGTCCCGGTTAATTTTATTCCATTTCTATTCTCGATGCTATATCATATTTGTGTAATTTGATATAAAAAGTTTAATTGCAACATTGAAATGATTTGACACTTTTAAAATCAATTTACTTCGAGTTATTTTTAATTAAAATTATAACGGATATAGTCGAAAGAAATGAGATAATGAAAAGGGATAGGCAAGGCGAACTGGTTTTGTTCTCTCAAGCGACAATATATTAAATATTCAATGAATCGACATGCGAGAAGACGCTACCACACTTACACTACGAAGACGTTGAATGCTTGTAATAGATCTGATTATTATCAACCATGCCATGTGTACGCCCTGTTTTATGAGTTATACCATAGTTGATATTTAAAAAAAAAATTTCTTTTTTATGTACACATTAGTAGTAACATCTTCAAGTGCCGTCTATTATCCACTTTACCTAAGTACTTATGGTCGCACGGGCCACGTCCGTTCGAAGCGAAGACTTTCAAACGTGGCGGCGCGCATTTTGAAGCGGGTCAACTATTTTTATCTCAACGCTCACGGGTACGTTTCGCTCGTACGTCTCATTGTCTATTCGACGTCTGTCGACCTCGCGCTTTAACTACTTGTCCGTTTCCTATGACGATAATAACATACAATACTTTCAATTTCTACGAGCTATTTGTACGTCGATAATAAGTATGTAATTTTTGTTTTTTAGTTGTCACTTTGTTATTTTCCAACAAAAAAAAAAATCTTCTATGATTATCATCAAAATTGCATAATTTAAAAGGACTCTTATTAAAGAAACGAGTAATTAGCGAGATTTAATCGTCCAGTATTGAATCTACCTAATATTTTTCTTCCTCCTTACCCCCTCCCCCCTCCTGCCCCACAATCACCCCTCGTGATCGTACAGCATCTTTCCAATTAACAAACTTACCAGTAATTAACAAATAAAACGACTAAAAGATTTAAGGCAGGCCGATAGTGGTCGACCTTGTAATTACTGTAAATGGCAAATGCTATGAGATTCGAGGTTAAGTAAAAAGAAAAAAAAAAAAAAAGAAGAAAAAGAGAGGAAAGAAGTAGTATATTTTATTACATCGACTGCAAACAAGAGAAGGAAGAAAAAGTACTTTCGTCATCGTTAAAATCATTTATTAGAGTTGGCATTTTGTTTGTCGACGGAAAGTGTCAGTGTCTGGATATAGCCAAGTTTCATTAACGTTCCATCATTACGTCTAATTCCACTTGTTGCTTCATTGTTACAGCATGAGAGAAATACGACAAACATAACTGTTAAGACAATGTCGAGCAACGTATAGGCAATAGACGATACCGTTATTCTTCATGCTAGATCTTTAGAAAAGATCTCTCTCTCTCTCTCTCTCTCTTTCTTTCTTTCTCTCTCTTTTTCTCTCAATCTTACACTTGCGAACCCATTTCAATAGAACATCAATGAAATGTATTATGTTCGACTTATAATAACATCGTGAAACTTTTCATATACATCTATATATATATATATATATATATATATTTTTTTTTTTATTTTTCTCTTTTCTTCTTGAATATGCCAATAAAGTTGAAAATAAATCGAAGGTAGGAGGATAATGGAGTTCGTCCATGTCAGCGTAATAAAGTAGTAATTCATACGTGTCAAGCTTTCGACTAATGCCAGAGCTATCGACAACAGTACGATCGATCTTTCTCTCTCCTTCGTACTGTCGTTCCTTCGATGGCCGTTATTATGCTATTATGCGTTATACGGCTCCTATAGTATATACGTTTTCCTTCGTAGACTTTAGGCTCATAAACCAGTTTCGAATCAGCAAGAGATACTTATATGCACATACTATAGGTATGAATACGAGTTTGTTCCTCGAGGCTTCGCGAAATATAAATCATTAAAATATGTCGCGCGATCTTACCGGATACATTGCTGCGAGCAAACTTCGATAATAGCGATAATGCGATGTAATCGATCGAGCACGATTGATTAGCCTTATTGCGCTAGTCATTTAAAACACTTTTTAACGTTAATAACGATATCGACATCGTACCGTCGATGTAGGTGTTGGAGGGGCGTGTAGATAGTACCATGTAAGTAGTCCAATTGATTATTCAAATGAGATAGGTAATTAGAGTTATTTACGATGCTGATCTCTCACTCGGTCTTACGTGATTCGAATATCTCTCTTTTTTTATTTATTAACGCGATGATACGAGGATTGGGACACGATAATTCTAAAACGATTGAAATACGATTTCATTTTCATTATTTTCTTGTTATTTTGAAATTACGATCTAACATATCTACTTACAATTTAATTCTTATCCGTTTAACAATTTAATCGAATAGTATGATCTTAACGCGATAAAATTTATTTTCCATTATTTCGTTTTTATTCGTATAATTACGATTACACGGTACCGATCGATGTCGCTGATATCGCTGTAATTTCATTACTTTTTTTCTTTTCCTTTTTTCTTTTTTCTTTTTTTCTTTTTTTTCTTTTTTCTTCTTCTTTCTGTTACGTTAACCGTAGAATTATACAAAATTGCAGTGTACGCGGAACATTAATTATGTCACGAGGATGTTACGGAGCAACGCACGTGTTCTGATGTCATTGATCTCGTTGCGATCTAACCGCCGGAGAAAATATCGATGGTTTATGAATCGCGCTCGGTTCCTCGTACTTTATCATTGCCGGATGGTATCATCAATATACCAAGCGTTCTCTTGACTATTTCCAATCCGATGCGGACAGGGGCACGTTTCATAAATACACAGAAGAATATGCGGATGTTATCGGTTGTTCGTTCTCAATGTTTTGCTTCCAGGTAGTCTAGACCAGCGTTTCTCAACCTTTTTGCCATGTGACCTAATATATATGTTAGATATCGCGACCCAAATATGAGTGGTATAGATCGTATATTATATAAATGAATAAAATTATAGATACTTGACAATAATTTATAGATACGTATGAATTATAACATCCGATACATTTTTACCGAAAATAGTTCAAACGTATTTCGATTTATAACAAATATTTCAATTTTATTTTTTATTATTTAAACTTAACCATGGAACCGTTTATTCATTATTCTTCAAATTCGTTAATTTCTAAACGATCATTACCGACGAACTATCATTAACGAGAAACTCGTGAAAGATCATTTATTTTTGTTCTCAATAATATACTATTGTTGTAAAAAAGAAAGAAAGAAAGAAAAAAGAAGGAATAAAATGAAATAGAAATTGACAAAGACCAGATAACTTTCCAAATTTTTAAGCTGAATTAGAAACGTTTCGGATGAGAAAGCATAAAATCAAGACAATTAAGCGTGAACTCTGATCGTATTATTTTGAGTCTCGTCTCTTTTGAAGAGACTCAAACGTCGCGTTTCTCGCCATGTTTCACGCACCTTTTAATGCATGCGCTTTATGGTAGTCGCCACGGTAATTATGGCTTTCTTCAATCACAGGGCCGACACTTACGACGCAATTACGATAATTAACGTCGTCATTTTGAGAGGAAGGACAACGAGTTACTTCCAATTATTATTCTCGTTTAAATTTCAATTCGACGATTTTGTAAAAAAGGAATTAATTTATTGATTTTTCAAATTTAACGATCGAATTATTATTACAATGAATATTTTTCTCTACAATATTCGTCATAATTCTTATGTATATTTTACGATAGAAGAAGCACCGATCTAAATAGCGAGAAAACACTAAGATAGTCCCGTTTATTTTTAGAACGTCAACTTGGCAGCGGCTTTATGCAAATTCGTCGTCCACCAACGAGAACCATAAAATGCAAGACCTCAATAAACACCGGCCTTAACCCGATCCACTATAAAACGAACAATATAACATATGTTTCCTTTTTAGCCTCTCGGAAATAACCATTCTCCTATTGAACGAAGGAATCTATCGATGAGGCAACAAACGAGAGGGAAATAGACAGAAAGAAACAGGCAGAGAGAAAGAGAGAGAGAGAGAGAGAGAGAGAGAGAGAGAGAGAGACGAAGAAGGTCAGTTCTTTCAGTGAACAAGGCAAAAAGTAGTGTTTCTTCCATTCATTCGATAGCTTCAAGACCTTTACGTTTTACATCCAGACAAGTATCCAGACACGAACTAATTAGTTCTTTCTTGCTAATCGACGAGTTTCTTCTTGATCGTGCCACCTCGTTAACGCTCGTGCTCGTTGGATTCGATCTAACTCGATCAAACGACGATGTATATGTAAGCTCGTTATCGAAGGGATAGTCGAGATTAAATTCTTCGAGCAATCCATCGACTCAAGGAACTTTTAATTATCACCGTTAGGTTGTATCTTCACAACGAAAGATATATCGTTCGTGTTGATCGTATTCCCGATAGGGATTTCAATCAGGATTCAATTTGTCTTTCGATGCTCGAAACAAAGTGTGATTTCACCTATAGCAGTTATAACGACTAGGCGATCAGTAATTAGTCACCGACAGGTTACCTTGTCGTTGTGTCGTAGATCCGTTCTTAACTGAAAGAAAATTCATGATAGGTGCTCGTTACCGTTCGAGATCTTTCGCGTTTATTTCTATTTTGAGAGAAGTCAGATGATCATCCTATAACTCATTGCACAGGTGTTGAATCGAAGAGCAAATGCGAGCAGCTGCGATGATTATGTACAGCCCGGAGGATGTTTCGGGTGTATCGATAACAAGAAGTTTAATTTATACAAGTCCGATATTAATTTTTCAAATAAAATTATGAAATTGGGATAATCGAGTTTTTCCCTCTCCCTCTCTCTCTCTCTCTCTCTCTCTCTCTCTCTCTCTTGAAATTGTTATTATTATCGAGGATAACCAAAGAATTCGCAACTTTTTTCATTAACATTCTTGGACATCATTGGTTCACCATTTATGAATCACATAGAATATCCATGGGAGGAAAACTCATCACGTCAACGATGTCGTTTCTTCTCTCCAAGAAAGTTCATATCGCCGAAATAGCAGTAACCTAAGATAGACTCTCCGCGAAATATCTAACTGGCAAATGTTAGTAAACCACGTTCGAGAACAGTCTGGGATAGGTAAAAAGGTCGTTGATCCTCTCTTAGACGACGTGACCCTTTACGAGCTTGCCAACATACGTCGTCCTGCTGACTTAAACTGGAAGTTTCTATTCGCTTGCTGTAATCAACAGTGCTCGACGCTGATGACGAGCTCAGCGAAAAACGAGTGACCGTCATAAACAATAATCGTAATGTAACTTTGAGAGAAAATTGATGATTCAATGAATTACGTTCAATTACATTTAAATCCATATTTTCTTTTCTTTTTTGTTTTTTTTTTCTTTTGTCTTTTTTTTTTTTTTTTATTTTTCTTTTTTATTTAAACACCAATGTAAAATTCAAAAGAAGATAATTTTGATTATGTAATTCATATTTAAATGTATTCGATCTTATTTACCAACCTCTTTACCATAAAAAAGATCATCGAATTTCGTTACATTGAACGTTAACAAGAAAGAATTTGGGATGTTAATATTAACATAGATAAATAGAAATATCGGCTGATTAACATTCGTTCCATTTGTAAGCGATGGTTACTCGTTCTCATTGGTAGCAGAGCATAATTCATTATTTGTATGGATAAGGTAAGAGCTACCGTGGGCCCACGATCGAATGAAGCTTAAACAGAGGCGCGTCACGTTAGGAAATCGACGAAATTCTTAGCACGCTTGCCGCTTGTAAATCAACCGAGAGAATGCCTTTGCCGAAGGCCGACGAATTCGCACTACCAAGCCGTTAATATTAATATGTATCTTCGTACGATCAAGTTTTCATTAAAACGAGCTACCGTATAAAACTATTTTTTGCTTATACCTCTGACGTCATCGATATTTAATAAATTAAAAAGAAAAAAAAAAAAAAGGAAAAAAAAAGAAGATAGATCAAAAAGGAATGGTTAATTTTTATTGATCGCATACGTAATCGTTTCTATTTTAAGAGAATAGGAATGGAAAAAGAGTTAAGTGAATGTTCGTGTTCATTAACGGAAATGTTATCTGTTAGTTGAAAAAACGTGAGAGAATAATTCAACATGAATTTCAAAGACCAAACGAGCTTCGGTCTCTATTGCATCTCGGTGTTATGAGGTCGATGCATTATAATTAACCAACGGACTAGACATTGCGACAATTCCCATGGGTAGCTCTACGAATTGACCCTTATAATGTACACGTTATTGCGATTTATTTTGCAATTAGTGCGAACGTTAATATATGTATATATATATATATATATATATATATATATATATATATATATATACATACCTTATATATATGTATATATATATACCTTTATACCGATCGATCTTATTCATAATTCTTGTAAACTCGATTAATCGTAAATAAATGTATTTTTATGTAAAAATATTAAATGTAATATTAAATGTTGCAGTTTAATGTTCCCATTAAATAGACAAATGAATTTATGACGAAATTAACCTAGTTTTTTACACATGACTCATATGTCATGATATCATTTATTACCAAAACACATGGTACAATTAGAATTAATCATACAATAAATTTTTATAAGATTTCTCATCCTAGTTTCACACCTAGTTTCGTGGAATTGGATAACGGAGAATAAACAATAATGTTGCGATATTGTAATGCGATCGTAACCACGCGCGTAGGAGAGAATTGCTCACGAGCACGTGTAAGAGATAAGCTTTAACATCGGAGGATTGCTACGTGAAAAATATTTGCCAAGATATCGTTTGGGTCTGTTAACTTTACCGCGAAAATTAGTCCTGACTTTTAGGAAGTCACGCTCAACGGCATGCCTGTCCAACAAGAGCTTTATGAGCATCTGTATAATTATGGAGTAGCCTTCGCATATAATAATATAAATCGTCGTACATTAATAAAACGTATCCATGAATTAAAATCTCGTTTCCCAACCCTTTTTCTTTTTTTTTTTTTTTTTTTTTTTTTTCCTTTTCATATAATAAACTTGTTCGATGTCATTAGTATGAAAATAACTCTTGATTGAGTCGGATAAATAATTATTGTAAAATAATCTTATTTTTATCTCATCAAAATGGATCGATCCATTTTGTCGAGTATCCGAAGGACAATACCATCCAAAAATGATGTCTCATCGGAGAGACGAAAATACAAAGGGGTGATTCTAATGAGACAAGCAAATGTGATGCAAAATTACATGTGATGATTGTCTGTTCGAGTGAAAGTCGGCAAATAAATCTGAGTGCAGTTTCTCAGGAATGTAGAAAATACCTCGACATACCATTGTAGTGACAGTAAATCTATTGGATCGAGTAGTAGTATGTTGTGTTGTATAACGAGTAGCGAGAAGAGTAATATCTTTCGACGCCAGTCTCGCTTCTACTTTGTATTCGTCTTTTCCTGCGTCATTTGGAGCAACGTGCGCAAGACACGCATCGCATTAATAAAATAACCGATGCGATACGAGTCGACCAATTGAAAACGTGTCTATAATTTATATGTTTTCTCGTTCTGAATATATATATATATATATATATATATATATATATATATATACGGAACTCATCATGTTCATTTTCAAAATACATATTAATTGCTTTTAATAAAATAATCGTCTTACCAACGATCGTCCTTAATAATTATAGGCATCTTGTCGTTGCTATATATCCGGACGGACTTTTTACATCTTATATAGATAGATATAAACAATAATAATCTTCATCCATTCTTATGAATTATTAACGCGAGATCGCTAAAGGAATGTATAATGCATGCGTCCAGTTTCGATGAACGATTAGATAAGGACCAGGAAACAGCTCTCCCAGTTTATGTCGATCGATGAATAAACAAAGTTATACGACTAAGAAAGAAACATTAATATTTGCAGCTCGTTAAAGGCGACGTTACAGCGTATTTCGAAAGAAATATGTCAGATGTATTTTATTAAATGTAGCATGCAATTATCCTGATGCATTGTCCATAGAAGTAACGCCTACGTTCATCGATGACGATGATGACGACGACGACGACGACGACGACGACGTGTTTTCAAGGATTCAGAAAGTGATCGGAGGCGACGATTTGCGATATCGTTTCACGTTATTTACGATAATTATGTAAATACGTAAATAATAATCAATACGTTTGTTTCATCATCGCGATATAATCATATTTATGATACATTCATAGAAGGTATCTTATATCATAATCATTTGCCGTATGTATGTATGTATGTATATGTTAAAAAATCGATAAAATGTTATTATTAAGTTATTAGATCATTTTTTCCTCTGTCTAAGATAAAATCCCTCGGATCGTATCGTAACGAGCTCACAGGATCGAGCATAAATATTGGTTATACGGTGCGAGAAGTAGCATAACCTACGAGTATCATAAAGCGGTGAAGAGGGATACGAAAGGTAAACAGACGTTGGAACATCTATGTAAACATATCGGGCCACTGTGTAAAAGAAACACGTGTTTTCCGGAACGTTGCTCGGTATCTCTCGAAAGTTTTCTTCTTTCTCTTTCTTTTCTTCTCTTACATTTAGAAGAAAACGTAAAATCTAAAATGAATAGAAACCTATACGTTTGCCAATGCTATTTTATCATCGATTGTATTTGTATCAGAAGTTCTTTACGTCATCGGTAAATTTACGAAACTACATCTTACTTATTTTTTTTTCTCGAGTTTAGATTTATTTTATTAGAACTTGATATATGCGATCATATATATATATATACGTACAGTGCATGTTTTTAGCGCAATACACTTCAGAGAGACATAATATATGCCAGCACGATTTTCCTCTCCTAACGTGTTACGGTCGACGACTTCGTGAATCAAGAACAAAAGTTATTTTGGTAAGCACGGGGTAGCTCTGCAGCTTCTCTCAGTAGCATCTTGAAAGTGAGTACTCAAGTAAGAGATGAAATACTAGAAGTAATTTTATTGTTCAAGAACTAATCGAAATTTCACAATGATCTTAACATTTTTGTCACGATTTTCACGTATCCGATGAGAAATTATCAGAGTAATCGATTTTCCTAAGAATATTATTGAAAATTTTAATTTGTCATCGACTTTATCTGCAGTTTCTTAATAATTTTTTAATCAACGATAATCGGTATTCGAGATTATATGACCGGTTAATTTCATGTAAGGGTTTACTTTCGAAGTTTAACAAAGATTCGAATCAACTTTCAAATCCGATAAATACGCATCAACGATTTGATACGATAAGAGATCGATTCGTACACTTTGATGACCTGCATATTGCTCTTGACGTACATAGGTAAGTACATGCACTAATTATCGATCGTTGACATTATGGGCGCGGCTAATCAACCGGTGAAAATTGCGCGAATTATGTCTGGTGAGACATAAGTCGTGCAATTCGGTTTCAGTTCGTGGTATATAAATTGCATCGGTTGTGTGAATGTAACTACGTGCGTCTGCGTTGTTCTGGATAATTGGCCTAACTGCCTTGCGACGAGAAGTAAAGCGAGACGAATAAATCATACTTTACGAGGGATTTATAAGACTCATTCCGATCAAAAAGCATAGCTCAGCCAAGCTGAGCTTCTTTACTCTCTCGATAATTCTTCTAGCGAGAAAATTCTTGAGAACGTAAATTCCAACGTTGAATAGTCAAGGTACTCAACAACGAGTTGAGTAGTCATTCAAACTTCTTGCGAAGTGTTAAGCATATATAGCAAGTTCTTAACGCTATCGAAATTATTTATCGTAAACGTCTAATGATCGATAGAAAATTTGCTTATGAATTTGGCGCGATGACTCGAATCTTTTCATGATTCATATTATAAATCGGTGTAAGGGTCAATGACTATACGCTTTCTAACAGGTACGTTTCACGTTGCGATGTCGACCGCTATTAAATAAATGACAAATGTAATTGGTTTTAATAATATTTTATAGAAAATCATTCTTTATAGAGAATCATCTTTCGTATACGAATAAACTTTAGTAAAATATTGAGATTTATTTTTCAAAGGCGTTGCATTTTCTTAATGATATTAAATTAAAGAAAGAAATTATTAGAATATTAAGAACACCCACGAATAAGGAGAATAATACTTATCGTAAAATTAATTGCTTAATTTGCCTTTCTTTGCCTCTTATCGCCTCCTTTCTCCTTCGATACATGAAGCAAAAGGGCAATGAAAAATTCTCAACACGCGACTCGTGGGTGTCCCTCGAATTTACGAGCACGGCCCTATTCATTAGCCCTTGTTATTAAACCTCATCGTTCTCCTCGTTGGCACGGTTGCGTGCTATGATTCACGCCTCCCGAATCTTTATCGCTCGTTAATTTTCTAAAAGGGCCGAACAGTCCTTTTTAACTTGGTATTTCCTTCGAGAACAGTTAAACTCTTTTTATAAGTCAAATCTTTTGAAGTTACGTGAATACTGACAGAAATATGCTGGCTTCTTATATTAGGGTTAAGATTTTTTAAGAGATTGATTTATATCGCGAAAGTCCGATAGAATCTTCAATAAAATTTGAACATTCACGTTTCGTTTTACGTGGTTTTATGAGATGACTCATACAACTTGTTGCAAGCCAACGTCTCAATACATTTTTAATGATGTTCGAAATAAACTCTTATCAAAGTATAGACACTGACTTTTAAACAGTTACGTGACTCACTTCGTAAGTGCGATACATCGTTCATTATGGCAGACAGGATTCGAAGGAAGAATATCGCAAGAAAATTTATGGAAGGAAAGTAGATAGTCTCTCTTATTCCGTGCAGCGTTTGATTGATGACGAAAGGAGTGGGGGAATGAGCAATAGATTAGATAAAACGTATCGTTAATGAATGTTAAGGCGAATGTACAAATATTTAATATTAGATTATATGCTTCCTCGTAATTTATTGTACATATTTATATGTTATTTACATACATCACTTAGAAGAATCGTGTAATCCAATCGTAGAAAGTTTTTGAACGGAAGGAATAACAAAAAAAAAAAAAAAAAGAAAAAAAAACGTTATCTGTTTTAGGAATTTAATTCTTCTTCTTTTTAACTCTTTCCGTCGAATGAAGAAAAAGAAGAAGACAAAGAAAAAGAAAAAAAAAAAAAAAAAAAATAAAGAAAAAAAATATCCCGAAGAACATGATAGTGCCGTAAGAACGCAAAGAATTACGCAAATTTAATTTACCTTGACATCGTTTGATACTCATTTCTATGAAATTGCTTTATTCCGATGTATAATAATTATTTCGATCGCACAGAAATTTTTCCCATTTAAAATTCTAAGATAATGCGTTTGATAGAGACCGGCGCCAAGAAATTGATTTCTTAGATGACTTTAGCATGAGTTAAATCCATTGTCTCCCATTATATTGTCGTGCTTTGTCGATCGATTCTTACGAGTTGTTATTGGCGTTATTGCGTTCTTTATTAACAATAGCATACTAATTCGAAGATTTGCTTTGTTGCCGATGAGAATGGAATCCATGATTTATTCGTGATTCAATTCCATGATTATCGTCGGATTTTGCTCGGAGATCGATTTTCCATTTTTTTTCCTTTTTTTTTTTTTTTTTTAACAATACCTTCGATTTTTTTTCTTCTTCTTTCTTTCTTTTTTTTTTTCTTTTTTTCTTTTCGTTTTTAATATCTTAGTATCGAAATATCGCATTAGCATTGTAAAAGAATTGAAAATGTTACAGCAATTCTCTGTTCTTTTTCAAGGATAATTCTGTTTCCGGAGGATTCCTCACGTAAACATAAAACGTGAGACGCATCAAAATCGTTGTAAGTGATGCAGAAATTCTAGGAATTCTATGACCTTTCACAACGATTATCGACAGTCCATTATTCGTCTTTCTAAAAGTTGGATATCCAGCTGCTAATCCGCCAAGGAAATGAAAGATCACACGTGATCGTAACTTATGGCATTTCCTTTACCAATTTCCTTTAACATTTTTTTTTTGCCTGGTTTTTATTGCTCAATGAAATGCAAAATGTTCCTTCATTCAATTCTGAACGATTATAGAAATAGATAGTGTATCGTGTTTCTTTTTTTTTTTTTTTTTTTTTTTTTCAAAATACAAAACGCTCGATGAAAGAAATTTCACAATTGAATTTTACATAATTTCGATATATAAATCAAACTTCATACTCAAAAATAAATCTTATCGCAACTCTATTCGAGATAAAGTTCGTAGAAAATAGACGAGAGAAAAGAACAAACAAAAAGAAAAAAAGAAAAAAAAATAGAAGAAGAAGAAGAAGAAGAAGAAGGAAGATGAAAGCTTATCGAGTATTAGCAAATTTTCTCACAGCATAGATTCTTCTCTTAGGACGATAAAAGGGACGTTGTAAATATTCTTGAAGATTTTTGTTTTTTACTTCATACCGAGGTCAAGAGGTCATGACGCGTGTATCATAAAACAACCGGATTATGGAAGATACTTGAGAAAGACGAGTAGAGAGTGGGTGGAGAAGGGAGGAGAGAAAGAGTAAAAAGTTATTGAGAAGGTTTATGGTCGTTGGTGAGATTCTGATAATGCGAACACCATTTAGATCGTGGCACGCGCGAAAGAACGCGTTTACTCTAAGGCAAACTTTTTCTTTTTCTTTCACATTTCTTTTTTTTCTTTTTTTTTTACGTTGGTATCCTATCTAACGTAAGTACATTCCTTTGATCGAAAGAGAGGGTTCGAGAGATGAAGTGAGAGAGAGAGAGAGAGAGAGAGAGAGAGAGAGAGAGAGAGAGAGAGAGAGAGAGAGAGAGAGAGAGAGAGAGAGGGAGATTCTTTTTATAATAACTTCATCCCCTCGTAGTAGGTATTAAACTCGTATCTAACGCTACGCTGATGTTTGCGATGGTAGTAGTGTAACGTGTTATTTAACCGATCGCGCCTCTAACGGCCGCAACTTTCCGTAAAGGAGAAATTGCTTAGCCTCATCGTTTTCTTCTTTCCAGGATGTAAGAGGAAAGGATTTTAATGGAAAACGATCTTGAGAAGTTTTAATTCCGGTTTATGATTATATTGCTAATGTAAACAAAATTAATGTACGATAGATATATCGTACATTATTATGATCGTTAGTTAAATAAAATGTTTGAACAATTTTTATTAGTTCTAAGGTGAAAAGAAAGGAGTTTTGATGTCATTTGGATATTTTTAGTTTATCGTAGAACCGACGATTGTTGGAACTACTCCAAATGGGCAATTGGAATGACCCAGATACTTGAATTTGTTCGAGTTTCATGATATTGGTAGTATACGATCGGTGGATAAATATAATTGATGCATGTTCTAATAATGAGATAATAGTAACAAAAGATCATAGGAAATGAGGAAATTTTCAAAAAAATTCGTCGAAGGACAATGTCTATTAAGTTTGACAGATTTGATATATTGCCAGAAGATTGAATGATAGTAAGTATTGAAATAACAGTAATTTAGTTCTTCCTGTTTTATTTTAAATAAGTCGTCAATAGAGAGATAGGAAATTTTATCTAAAATGAATTATCAGATAGTTTCGATCGAGATTTTTTTTTTAAGTCAATTGAGATGGAATATCGTATCGGCTTGATATTTTTTTTTTTTTTTGTTCACGATAAGATTCACGAAAGAACATTTTTATTCTTGAAATGATTTTGAAAGTGTTTCTTTTTCAATGCGATTGGCACTCGTTAAAATCTAGAGGAGGAGGAGAAGGAGAAGGAGGAGGAGGAGAAGGAGGAGGAGGAGAAGGAGGAAGAGAATACGCTAGATCATTCGTTAACGAGAACAGTCTGGAGATTCAATTTATACTTTACAATAAATTCTCCCTGGTCTTGATGAAATTGATTCCTTTCGCGTCTCCTTTAAAACGCACACATTTGGAAAGTTTCCAGACGAATATTCTCGATTGTTCGGGATGAGAATTTGCACTTCAGACGATGTTCCAGGAATTAATTATTTTATACTCATTTTAGTATTGCTTGGCCACGCACAAGTGTTCCGGGAGCCCCAATGAACTTTGACAATTAACTCGTGACTCACCGATTTGCATGGAACGTCAATTCTAAGGAGACATTCGTAATCGTTCTTTCTTTTTTCATTTCAATTAGTAGTTCATTGTAATTTTCTCAATTTTCTCATAATGTTATCGTGTAAAGTGCAACCGGACAAAGTCAATTAGATATCTATCTTCATTTCATTTCGATTATCATGTCTTGGGGAGAAAGTAGCCGATGAGTTAAGTATCATTATATCCGCGACGGGTTACCGATTTATAAAGTAACATTTTTATAAGGAGACTTTTTTGGAAGCCGTCCGAACAAGTACCTCGAAGTAACTCGAACAAAGTGAAAACTTATTTTGATTTAATTTATTACGTATTAAAAACCGCCTGATCGAAAACCGGTTATAGAATTGGACTTCCAGAAGACAACCGATTCGATAATAATAAATATTATATACAGGGTGCTGATAAATTTAATGAGAACGTTCTTATTCATAAATATTACTCATAGATGTTTTATTAAATATAAAGAGTTATATAGAACAGAGATAACGAACATCTTTCCAAGAATCTGAGTTATTTCGGTCGATTCTTTAATTAGTTATTACGCAGACCCAACTCTTTTTGCGAACATTTGTCCTTACAAATAGTATCGTCATCTCGACGATGAATCATCATCCGACAGCATGGTTAACTCTAAGATCTGTACCAGTCTTTTTGATGCTTTCCGATCGTTAATCATCTTTTCGCTAACTTCATTATTGTCAAGGGCCTCATGAGTGGGCGGAGTAGAGACGAAGTTTATCACTTCGTTCAGATCTATTTTAGCCCGTTACATTCCAACTTTTAGAGATTCTCATTCTAAAATATTACATTTCTGATGGCACAGTTTGATCGTTTCTTCAAATCGCACATTTACTTTCACTTGTTGATTAAAATCACTATTCTTAAAGTAAAAGAAATATAACATATAAATGCAACAAGAATTATCGGCATCGATAATTTCAATATATTTAAAAGAGTTACGTTTCTACGATACAAAATAAACTTTAGTACATACGTGAAATTCGAAGGGCTATACCTTGACATGTTCATGAGCACAAGGGTGAATTTTATGCTCGTGGTAACGAGCTTCCGCGGCAAGCTTTATAGTATTTATGGGGGTTCTTCGCACGGTCAGGTGGTAAAGTCGTTTTCTTGATACGTCGAGAGAGAAAACCTTTTCGGCGAAAGGGAGACTGAATAGGGAATAATAAAAAGGGGAAAGAAGGAAGATATAGAGATGCTATACTCGTCGTTTAACGTAAACGATACTTCCACGAAGTTTATCAAATGTTTATCGTTGGGAGAGATCGCGAACGATCGATTTCCGTCGGGTTTATATAAATCGAGATTCATTGAAAGAGTTCGAAGTTAAATCTCTTGAAATCCAGATGAATAATCCTTTTCTGAGATATTTTAAGAGCCCTCTTGAGAAAGTTTATAATATTTTTGTGTATAGTACAGTCGAAACAATTTCAAAGGGATCGTTCGCAATACGATGAGATTCGCTGAAAGAAATTTATGTGATTAACGATCGATTGGAAATACCTTCGTAAAAGGTCGAAGCGAAATAATAGTGCGGCATCCGAAGAGGATCATTTCGAACGGGAGCAATCGGTATAATCATAAAATAACTCGTAGGGTCGACATTACCCAATTAGAACTTTATGATACGCGGAAGTTGGACGATAGTGCTTATACTTCGTTGAACGATAAATGCTAAGCAATTCCATTGGAGTCAACCACGTTTTCTCTTTAGACATTAGATTGCGGCGCTAAAGGTGAGATTAGAAAAGTGGAAAAGTAAATTATTGTATGGCTCGTTTTATCAGCTATTAACACCTTAGGCTAAGCGAACGTTATCGTTTTCTTAATAGCCTGTTAATTCGTTAACAAGAAACATGTTATCGAAATATGATGTATGTATCTGTGTAGGTAAACATTAGTCGGATTTACCTTTAGAAGAGGGTAACAATCTTCTTTTAGGCTAGGCTTAAGCTAGGCTAGGTGAACCGGATGCTAAGAGTCATAGCGAGGGCACCGGTGGTTCTCATAAAACTTGATGAAACACGATACCCCGAAGGTCTTCTTTCTTAAGCAAGTCAACGATTATCTTCTTGATACAAACGTCTAAGTTCGTGATAACGAAGGGATTGTCAAGTACTACCGCACGGAAGGCGTGTTTGGATAGTCTAAGTTTTCTCAGATTAATAAGATAATATCTTTAAATGAGATGCTGCTCTTACGTTCTATTCGAATTTCCAAGAAGACGTTTATTTTTTTTTCTTTTCTTTTTTTTTTTTTTTTTTCAACGCTGATGACCTAAACGTTATTATCCTTGATATCTGTTTTAGTATTAATCACATTTTAGTAGACTGTAAGCTCTTTCGGATTAACAAGTTAATCTCCGTTGCTATCGGGTTTCTCGTTTTCCGTAGTTTCTACGAAGACGAACATTTCATTTAACATCAATGACCCAGAAAAGGTTAACTCCAGTCAGATATTACATTTGACGTCCGCTTTGGGCGATAATTTGTAGCAAATCCTATTAGACGCTTTCGCTCGTTAAGAATATGTTTCTCGATGGCGCATAGAGCACGTGGAGACTGTCCGTTATCTCGCGGATGATGAGCCATAATCAAATTAAATGCTCGTCGGTTTTGTACAAACGGACAACTGTGCGGCTTGTCTCGAATTCTTGGAGAGAGATCTTCGCGAAAGCTAATACTTGAAGTAAAGATATTGAAATTCTCACGATCCAAATGGCAAAAAATATTATGAAAAGTTTTGAAAAAATATCTTTTCAATTTGTAAATCCTATTGTAAGAGTTTCGTAGATCATAAAACCTACTCGATTTTTAATCTCCTTGAAGATTCTTTAACGTAGAAGCGCGTGTCAGGAGAACTTTATCGTTCTCTTTGATCCCGCGGCATCGACTTGCATGGATTTTACGGTGCAAGAGATCAGCAGGTGGAATTGCTCAATTACGCGAGACTAACAATCCCTTGCTACCTTCACGGTAAAGTAGAGGCTAAGCTTTCCGATGGAACGTGGCGGGTTTTACCTTTGTAAATTGGCGCAAAAAAAGAAAAAAAAATAATAATATCGAGAGTGGTCGCGACGATGGACGTTGTCGATTACCTTTCGAATCGGCACAGCTACCGGCACGAGAGTCAATCTTTGATCGAATTATCCCACTTTTGAATTATCCTCGAATAATCGAGGTCCGTTTAATAACATAATTTATCATTCATTATCGAACGAATTTATTATTGACGATTCCATATGGTTTTACAAATTTAATGAAATCTGTACGAATTAAATTAATTATATTTTATATGTTAATGAGAATAACGTATAACGTTGTTATTCTATGTATGTTATGCTTCGAACAGAAGCAAAAAGAGATCGGTATTGGAATCATTTTTCATTCGAATACTATTTTTGTATGTTGCCAGCATCTCGTTGATCTCGCAACAGAAGTTAGTTTTTTCCTTGGCAGCTTACGACAACACGAGCCGATAATACATTCCCGAAATTACTTGCCGCCTTATTTTCATTGAACGATCTGTAACATCTGTGCCGTCGAGACTGTTTTGGGATACAGAAAGGCCGCTCCTTGACGTACGCAGAAAGCGTTCCATCTATTCGCAGGATGATCGAGCAAGCACGAAGATATGCACGTAGAAGAAAAAAGGAAGAAGAAGAGGAAGAAGAAGAAGAAGAAGAAGATGATGATGAAGAAGAAGAAGAAGAAGAAGAAGAAGAAGAAGAAGAAGAAGAGAAAGTAGTTTTTGGTCGTAGGCAGAGTAGACTACGTGCTTCTTTGGCTCCTCGGCAAAGATATGGCGAATGTTCATTGGCTTTGACGAGGCGTGGCGGACGAAAATAATCTTTGAAATTCGCGCTCGTTAATCAAAGACTCTTGCAGCCTTTTATCTTTCTCTTCTGAATTTGTAAAATTCTTTTTTCATTCGATCTCATTACGATCATTTAAAACGATTCGCAAGAAATCTCATTAGAAATGACTATCGCTTATGACAATGTCAATGATTGATCAATAGGAATGAAAAGTAACATACAAGAGATTCTTATATTTATTTCCTACAATTTTAGAAAGTGATACATGTATAATACATGACGTAGAAACTGAAACTCATTCATTGATATCAACAGCTGTTATGAAGAAACAAAGTTCTTCGCCAGCTAAAGTTCATCAAATTTCCGAGTATTCGTCCATTAGTATCGTACAAATACCAGAGTAGTGATCACTGAATGGCGTGTTTGGCAATGAAAAGTGGCATATGAGATTAGTCTTGATGTGTTTCCCGATCTTTTCTAAGATTTCTAGTCTTCAAGAGTCTTCATGATGTACATATTACCCAAGGATAATCTAATCTTAGTTGATGAAGAAGGAGAGAGAAGCTACACCAACGTCGCGACGAATGCAAATACGAAGTCGTTAATAACGTCGGAAGAACGGCGTAGATTTGAAACAGTTCTCAGAATTAGAGTACTTAACGAATCTCAAGAGAGAATGAGAGAGTTTTCGATAAGCATGGCCTGCTTCGTCGTAAGCACGAAGACTGTTGTAGGTGTCTGACGCGATTCACAGCCCGTGGCAAATAGCACTGCCAAGGACGATCCAAAACGATCTTCTCAAGTGCAACAGGAGAGAGAAAGAGAAAAGTGGGGAGAAAGAAAGAGGCTGTCTGCGTTGCATCGTGAAAGTCGATCACGAGATCAGCCGTGCGAGACTGAGAATTGCTGAAGGGTAACGTCGCGTACACCCTCGAGATCTCAAAGAATGCGAACGTGCGAAATTACCTGCTTGAGCTATGAGATTCCCTGAGATTGCTTCAAGCGGAGATCATTTTCAAGACATGATTACGATAGTTCGCAACGGATTTGTGAATCGATGATAGTTGATTAAAACGTCAAATGTATTTATGTTTTAGACTTGGAATCTTTTCGATCAGCAAGATAGATGTTTACCAGATCAGATAGATGTCTTATTGACAAAGTCGATGTCTGTGCTCGTGTGGACAGTACATTCTGATAGGAGCTTATCTTTCAAGGCCGCGGTCTTGGATCGTTGCCCTTTCCAAGGATACCTGGCGAAAAGAAAAGAGAGAATCGATACGATGTACATCGAACGATCGGTGAACGGTCATAGCAAAGATCGAGATCTTCCCTCGCCAAGGTCGTTTAGAAGGGAACTCGATTCTATCCGGCTCGATTTGCGGTTTCTCGTAGGTGCAACCGTCGAAGAGATCGGACAAGATAGTGTCTTCTTTGAAAACTAGGAAATCTTTCTTATGATTTAGAGATAATTTTTTTTTTGGATATCGTTATTTTGTTCTTTTTTTTTCTTTTCAATAAAGATAAAATAAACACGATCCATCGAGAGTTAAACTCACCGTGTTAGTGACGTCCGATTGCATGCCGGAATCATCTTCGACGCCGGCCTTAATGAGATCTTCCTCCTTCTCGTTGTCCTCGGTGTTCAAGTAGTCATCGTATTCCTGCTCGAGACTCTTTGTCTTAGCTTTTCCGGAATGCTCGTCATCGTCTTTAACCACGACACTGATCACGTTCTTCGAGGGCTTACGTTTGATCTCTGCACTCGCGGACTTGATCATCGCGACGTTCCTATCCACTACCTCCTCTCCGTTCGACGGCTTTTTATTTACAAAATAACTGGACGCGCCGGATACATAAGAAGAGCCGACGACCTTCGGACGAGTAAGATTTCTGGAGGCACTGTTGTTGTTGTACGATATGCGCAAAGGATACTTTTCTATACCAACGTTCCTGTAATCCCTTTTCACCGTCGGCTTTGCCGTGCTAGGATCATCCGACGTAAGTCTTCTGATAATATCGTCGTAGCTGTACAACGGCGGCTTATTTTCATTTTTGTAAAAATCATTATCGAGTTCCTCCTCGGCATTTTCATTGTCGGCGTCATCATCCTCTTCCTCTTCTTTCTCGGCTTCCTTCCAGATATCATCCTCTTCCTCCTCCTCCTTCTCGTTCTCCATATAATCCTCTAAAATTCTCTCGGTCAAGTTCGTTCTCCTTCTCCTCTGATCGTCCAATCTAAATTTCCTCATGCTATCGAGGTCGCTCGCATCGTAGAATTTCTTTCCGTTACGATAACCAATCGAACTTTGCCTGTTGCTTCTCCAATCTTTTCTCCAATTGCTCCTATGCTTCTTGGAATTTCTCCAAGATAAGTAGGAAGAATAATGATTATCCGGACCAGAATCATCCTCATAGTGACGCGCTGACCTTTCCTCTTCCTCATCCTCCTCCTCGTTCTCCTCGTTAAAATCATCGCGAAAAGCTTCACGATTTCTCGAATAGCTTCCTCTGTGTCTATTCCTACCGAGTCTTCCCAATCTTGACCTATGACGATTCTTCCAATTATATCTTGAGGGAGTCCGACGTTTTTCTTCGTCGTGATACCAACCGTGATAACTTTCTCGATGACGTCTTGGATATTTAGATTCGAAAATTCTTTCCTGATAATTCTTCCCTCTGGATCTTGGATATAACCTTTCCTCGTAAGATCTAATACCATCGTAATCTTCCTCATCGCCGTACTCATCGTCGTCCTGTCTGGAATCATCATCCATATCGTCGTATTCGTAATCCAATTCTCGCGACCAACTCGATCGTCTGTCAATCGGTTCATGATGATTTCTTCTGCTAGCCGATGTTTCATGCCTGTGTCTGTGCCGATGTCTTCTTGCCTCGAGAGCAGTATCCTCGCGATACCTTGATTCGACCGCAAGCAATCCGTACGCCATCAGCAATGCCAACAATAATAACAATCTCCCGTCGTTCGTCATTTCGTCTACCTAAGAATCGATACCAGCTAGATAGCTTACATTATCGGCATCATTATCGTCATAGATAACACCCACTCTTTTTCGAACGTCCTTTTATTTCTCTTTTTTTTTTTTTATCTTTGACAAAATTTCTCAAAAATCAGGAACACATGGCTAATGAAATGCAGGTCCACGACGCACGATCACTATGATGATCTTTTCTCCACGATCGAGACATCAGTCAAACACGTGGCTACCGGCGGAACCGATTTAGCCACAAAAACCGTACGAAAGTTTTTCGAGCTTTGTCGATTCCTTTTTTCTGTTTTTTTTCCTTGCTTCTTTCTTTCTTTTTTTTTTTTTTTTTTTTTTTTTATTGTTTTTTCCTTTTTTTTCTTTTCTTTTCTTTTTATTTTTTTCTTTTTTTGGATTTTTTTTTTGTTTTTTTCTCTAATGAACAGAATCCGTTTTCGAAGTATTCGCTCGAATTATTTCATTCATCGAAGCGTAAAATGTAATTTGGCAGAACTTCGTTTGTCCTTTTCATCGATCTCATAGCCGATCAGGAAGACGTTAAAGAGGCAAAAGGCTCGAAGATCTTTTCCCAGCGAGATTCTTGAACCCATTCGATCTTCGTTCGATCTTCGTTCGGCAAGAGAAGAGTCCGACGTTCGGTGATCCGAGACTCGAATCGTATCTCGCGGACCGAATGTCGCGGTCGACTGAGGCCAGCCGGAGCGGCCGGCGGCCTAAGAGATCGCGGGACGCACTGCGCATGCGTGCGAGTAATATTCGTCCCCATCTCTTTTCTTCTCTTTTCTCTTCTCTTCTCGAGTCTTCCTTACCTCCACCACCCCCTCCTACGCTTTCTTAGTCGTCTCCCTAGAGACTTTATCTCCGCGAAAGAGAAGAAGAAATGTTTCAGGGAAGAAACCAAAAAGAGTCTCTTTCGTCTTTGACAAAGAAAATGAAAAGGGTTGAAAGTTGAATAACTTTTGGCACTCTCGTTGATCTTTCATCTTTTCTTTGAGATAAAAATGAAAATTCGTTCGAGCAATATTATTCTTTTTTTTTCTTAATTTTTTTTTTTTTTTTTTTTTTTTTTTGGCATAAGAGGAACATTGTCTTCTTTCTATTTGCATATCTTTGTACGGCAACGGTTATCTCTTTATGGCATAGTATATGAAAGACAATAGACGTTTCTCCCGAGAATCGTAAGTTATTACGATGACACGGGCGTTTCGGGGTAGGAGTGACAAGGTATTTCCCTTTCCTGCACACCTGTTTCCTTATTAACTTTCTAATGATACTACGTAAATAGGAATAAAACGATAGCAGAAGAAAAATACTTCCGTGCGGTGACTCCGTAATGCGTCTTCTCGTCGGAGATATCGTAGCTTTCGTACTCGCGTGTGTGTGGCTTTGCTGCCAGACGTTCTACGTGACGCGCAGGATTTTCTGCGATCCCTTCCAAGGGGGGGTAGAAGGAGGAGGTGGAGGAGGGGGGGAGGGGAAGGAGAGGTAACTGCGTGAAAAAATAACCATGGAGTATTAAATGCGAGAAAGGAAACGAGCGAACACGTCGAGAACGAAAGTTTGCGATAATTGTACGAAGTGATTCGTGAGAAGAATAGTTTATCACGTCGAGACGACGTAAGATAACATTTTTTTTTTTTTTTTTTTTTTATTTAAAAACTATCAAACGTGATAGATTAAATTTGTTTGCAAAGAATTACTTTTATACAGATATAAAATCCATCTGGGATATTTAATATATTTTTATCATTGAAGTCTTTCAAATATAAAGAGATAATAAATTTTGAATGATATTTTGTATGATCAAATAAAAATAATAAAAGAATGTTCTCTCATTTTTTACTTTTGTTACTTTCTTTAAAATTTTTATATTTGTAATTAAGATTTGAAAATATTATCAAACGACCACTGTTATATGTTTCAGTTGGATTTTCCTTAAACTAATACGCGAGTAGTTTCGATTTTAACGACGACGTAAGGGCAGGACCGGTCGTCCTTTTGGTCCTCCATTCACTTTCGCGCCGCCATTCAGAGACGTCTCGACGTCGGCGGGCCGAAATCTCGGCCGCGGACGAAGAAAGAGAAAGAGAAAGAGAGAAGTAAAGAAAGATACGATCGGTAGTGCGTGCTCGACGGACTGGAGGACTGGTTCTTTCGTTCTGCAAACGGAGCTCGTGTCGTCGTGCTTTTTGTCGCCCTTTTAGGCTGGACACCGATAAATAAACACGCCTGTTTCTCCACCAAGAAAGATGGCTATGTCTGATTTGAAATCTCGATATTCTCTCTCTCTCTCTCTCTCTCTCTTTTTCTCTCTTTCTCTCTCTATCTGTCTATCTATCTTTATCTCTCTCTTTCTCTCTCTTTCTTCTTTCGTCCTACGATTTGTCCCGAAGAAATGTTGTTGCCTCGTCATGCGACCCTTTTCTCTCTCTTTCAGCTACGACAGGAAGTTGTACACGAGGAAGGGAAAAGAAGGTGGAATTACACAACGTCCGCTACCGCCTTTCGATACTTCTTTTCTCGACGCCCTAAGGAAGAAAAAACGTTCGACCGTTCGTGTCTCTTTTATCGATCGACTGTCTCGATTAATCTTGAGCAATACTGATTTTTCAAACTCTCTGTTAAGACAGAAAAGTATATTTCGTATCGATGTTTAATTTTTTTCGAAATACATAATACAGGCAAAAAATGAATTATCTGATATAAACTATTTCTAAATAAATTTAAAAATCTATTCCTATGTACGAGGAAAAATATGTATTATAGTAAGAATTGTAAGATCATTTAAATGGAATCCTCAGATTCATTTTGTTATTAATTCTAATTTGACCTAAATTAACCTAACAGTCATTTGTCAGAAGCTGTAGTACAAAGACAGACTCATTAACGATAAAATCGAAATCAATCATGAGCGCACGTGGAATCCGAACGTTTCATAGCGAGAACGTTTGTAATCATCATGTCGAATTAATGAGCCGAGATCTCGTAAGGTAAGAGAGAACTAACTGATAAATAATGACTCTCGAGTACGTTCCATTCGTTTAACGTAAAATTATCTTGGTTCTTCGTTTCAGTAAATCCTCTGTTTACTATTCAAATATTCACGTAGAATCCTATTGATTGTTAAATTAATAGTTCCTATTATTGTTTCTGTAGTCATGAATATATCATAATTACAATTTCTACGACATTTCTTACGTATAGGATATACTATTACGATGTTTATTTTATTTCTTAGAATTGCGGCAAATTATTCGAGAGAATAAGTTCGTAAGAATAGTTGTCATCTTTACATAGATTTTCTGTACAGATCTTATGTATAGATACGATACGCTCTGGGTTAAACGAAAATATTCGTGAACACGAAGGGACATCCGTCATGCGGATTTAGATTTAAAATGCCGTCGCTTTCATGCCAAGAACCGTGCTCAAAGTACCGATTTGTTCCACTTGGAAGTGGTTCGCTCTTTGCCACGAATATCTATCCATCAGTTTAAAGTTTTCCGCGTTTATGCATAGATCGTTTTGCAGAATGATCAATTTGTTGTTTCCTCTTGTTACGCTTTTCTAGTCATAGATATATCAAGAGTCCGTGAACCGAGGAGATAGTAAAAAGGAGGATAATTTTTTTTTCAATAAACGCGACCATTCGACGGATCAACGGAATTATTAAGTGAGAAAAGTAATGAAAATGAATTTATCGTATCGTTCGTTGACACTTCCGACATCGATGCCGACGTCTCTTTTGTCCTGGTTCAAAAAGGTTATCGCAAAGATTAAGTTCATAGGCCTACGCAATAGACTCATTTTCGACTTTATTTTATATTTATTACGATCGAATACATTATCCGCATACACGTTATTCACCTATTTCACATAACTATTATGAGTTTAGAAATAAAAATTATTTCAACTTCCTTTAATTCTTTTTTACGATAATCAAGAAGATTGAGGAGTCGCGAGGTAGACAATCAAGTTTTTGCTCGTATCGGAAACTTAATTGCGATCGTTGGATCCTTCATTTCCTTTTTGAAAAGGAGAGAGAAGGAGAGAGAGAGAGAGAGAGAGAGACAGAGATAGAAAGGGAAAGGACGGAGAAGAGATTTTACAACGATGATTGCGATCGCACACGTCGAAAGTAATTGCGTTGCACCTGCCTAGAAGGGACGACAAGGCAACGTCTGTACGCAGCTAAGAATGATTGTGATAACCGGAATGGCTTCTTCTGTCTCTCAAGGACGTCTGTACTAGTCGAACGACCTTTGACATGGCGAGCTACGCTATCGACACCTTTTATGTTCTTCACAATCTTGCCTTTTCATCGAGCTTACCTTGAAATCTCTTTATCTTTCTTTCCAATGTAATTGTGTTCACGAAAAATTGTATATCTTTGTGATGTTATATAATGTCAAATAATATTCCTGATTATTTAGCAGGATACGTCAATTTTCTCATCATTCATAAAGCTTCATAAAGTTTTGTAATTTAATATTTATTAATAATATCGGATAGAAATATTTCCTATTCATTTTTCAAGGTGAATTCTATATTTGAGAAGATGTTGAGGTAGAAGAAAAATTCGGCAACATCTTTAAAGATGTTTCTTTCATAATAAATAACAGTTAATCCTATTTAGAATGCACTAAGGAAAATTTTCTAAGCACGATTAGCGCAGGTATACAAGTTGGGATTTTTCAACTCTAGCATATTCGAGGACACGACTGAACCTGAGGATTCATCGATCAGTAGGATTACAAACTAACCATCCACGATGAATAGAAAATGAATGTGGTTAGCCGACATTCGAATTAGGAATAGAATAGATACTTTATTCGTAGGATTGTAAATAATTTTATTGTTTCGTTAACAAACGCAGTGCTCTTGCACCGTATTTATACATTTAAATATTATTATATCCTTTGGCTTAGATATGTGGCTTACATAAATTCCTATTATCAGCTTATTTGCATCTAGGACATTGAATGAGAGATATGTTAATTGTAGGTACAGAATGTCTCCGAAGTTTTGAATAATCAACAAATAAGATGCTTTAAAGATGATATATATATATATATATAAAAAAAAAAAAAAAAAATTTTTTTAAGCGTTCATAAAAAATGTAAAACTTTGTAATCTTTCTTTCAAAGTATGCGTTCAAAGTTAAACTTAGCCAAAATAATTATCCGTTATGAAAGGAAGTATAATTTCTTATCTTTTAATTAGAGCGATCTCGCGCTAGAGAATTAATAATACGTTCATAAACAAATATGATAAGAGGCAATGTTAATTTTGTGATGCGAAACGTTCTCAATGCTGTTTACATTTTGTGTCCTATTAAAAATTAAATTATCTAGGATTCAAGAATATTATTTCCTCAATCGACCTAAAAATTTTGATTAAGATTCTTGCGGTAAATTTCAATTAGATTATAATTTTGAAATAACAGCGATACACCGATGATAAAATCTTATGATTATTTTCAGGCAATTCGTATATATCTCGTTTGATGAGATTCTCAATGAATCAAATGACATTTCTGTTAAATGTATAAAACGGTATTTGATAAAATTGTGCGTCTAATCCTACAAGTGAATTATCCCTACTGTTCGATTATTATTAATATTTATAAGCGAAAGGAATTGTGTATGTTGATTTAATTTTTTTAAACGACTACGACAAATTCGTAAGAATTCGTCCCCCGAAATCTTCCTCGTTTATTTTCGTTGCGCGTACGGAAAGGAAGAGGAAGATGACGATGAAGAAAAATACGAAGAATCAAGACAGAAAAACGTTTGACCTTGCAGCTGATTAAAAAAAATGGTAAGGAAAACGACGATCCTTCGATGAACGATCTTCAAAAATTGATCGGCGGTAAGCGAAATTGCGAGATCTAAAGCGTTCATTCTTGTTTGACGTCGTCCAGAATGGACGAAGATGCTCGCATCTTGTAAAGTTGTATTTTCTAAAAACCGCGATTGATCCTCACATAGATTGCTTCACAGCATCCTGACAAAAAGGAACGAAAGGAGCATCATCGCGGTCATCATTGCGACATTAAAGGTCGACGAACCGCTAGTCAAGTCGAGATTGTTCCAAACATCTTCTGGAACATCGACATAGACCTTATCAACGCCGATCGTTGTTATCAACTCGGAGAGTTTCTTCGTGTCGACTTGATCGCCGTGGCTAGACCAGATGGTTAAAGTTACATTGCCAAAGCTCGAGCTTCGATTTAGCAACGTTTTCATGGCGCTAATGTCGTTAGCAACGAGACCTGCTCTCACTGGATAAGTTATCGACTGAGAGACCTTATTCTCCGTTAAGGTTTCTATCATCTTCTGGATCTGTTCTGTCGTGTAATGGCCTTCGGTTATGTTGAACTCTGACCCATATCTGAAAGGAGAAAAGAAAAGATAACAAAAATGTTTTTTCTGTGAATCTTTAGAAGGCGTTCCTCTTATTGAAATCAATTTTTTACTTTAGTAAAAATCTTTTGTCGAGTGACACCATTTGTGGGTCTCAACCTGTAAACCTTTATTCGTTACGTTCATTTCTTTACGTTTTCTTTTTACGCAAATTCTAAAGACAGTAATATTTATCGTCACGAAGTAATCTCTTGATTATTATTATTTTCACTCTCTCCTTTTTTTTTTTTTTAGATTAATGTTAATATCTTTTTATATCTTTTTTTTTTCTTTTTGTTTTATTCATATTCTTATATATTACGCTGGTGAATGAGAATAAAGGTAAAGGTGAAGGTGAACGTAAACTCATTTACGCTTATGTAGCTCAAGCGTATATGTATTTACTTTTTTATCGTTCTTTTTGAACAAATTTTTTTGTCTCTCTTTGTTTCTCTTTCTCTTTCTATTGCTTTATCGCAGCATCACATTCCGCGGAAGGTGTGGAGCAAAGAAAAAAAAAAAAAAAAAAAAAAAAGAAGAAAAAAATATCAAGTAGTACTCGTTATACTTTTTTTCTATAATTTTATAATTAATAATCACCGTGTCAAAAGTAACGTAAATATACTAAACAGGTTTAGACAAGGAAAATGAATTAACTCGCTCGAGCAACATATTTTTGGATTTACCTGGTCGTCCAACCAATAGATAGGATACTTTCTGGAAAAACTTCCATTGCACCGGTCAGGAAGGATTTGGAATCGAGTGGAATAGTTTTGGCGTCAACCGGTCCAGGTAGAATGTCGGCATTTAAGAACAAAGGATTGGTGAACTGAAAGACAATAAAAGAAAATTATTATTAATAAGCTGTGTCCTTTGTTCTCACGAGTTCTTCGCAACAAATCTCTGCATATTTTATAAAGTGTGTCGTTTGTAATCTACATAGGTATAGGTATATATAAAGAGGCATAAAAAAAAATAAGCAAGTCACGGGATCGATACTACCAGCTATACGAAACATTTTTCGTTTTAATAGTAATAGAACGTGTATATGTATATACATTTTGTCAACTTGGAAAACTTTAGATTAATCTTTTTATAGAAATTGTCAACATTTCTCTGTTCTTGTTTCAATCGTATCATTTTTATTTTATCAAATTATTTTATAGATACATACCTTTTTTCGTTTTTCGGCAAGTATAGGTTTGCTGCGTTCGAAGGCATCGAGTGTCTTGAAATCAAGTTTTACGCCCTTGGTACTATTAAGAGCACTCGAGAGAAACTCTTCAAGAGAGAGATCGCTCTCTGTATCCGGTGGATGAGCCATTATCGGTATGTTCGTATTATTGCTAATGGAATTGTTCAGGTTGCCTATCACGACGTCGGCTTCGAGCATCATGATGTCGTCTTTAAAAAAGCAACTACGTTTAGTGTATATTCGCGAAACACATATAAACTATGAGACTTGTAAATACTTAGAGAGAAAAAGAGAGACGTATATATAGAGATAGAGACGGAAGCAGAAGCAAGAGGGAAACGGAAAACGCGCACACGTGCAACGAATATCGATCATGCCTAAAGAGGCTGCGAGTCGACACGACGTTCGCGACTTTCTCTCTCCTTCTCTCTATCTCTCTATCTCTCTTTCTCTCTCTCTCCCTCTCTCTCTCTCTCTCTCTCTCTCTCTCTCTCTCTCTCTTCGCATTGTTAAACGAGACTTTTAAGTCGTCCTTAGGAGAGACGAAGCAAGAGAAAGAGAAGGGAAACGCCCTAACCCTTTTTGTTCCCCTCCATATCTTCGAGCTTCCATTGTCTACTTTAGAATTACTTTCTCGTGGTATATAAGTTTCAAGGTCAAATATTTCCATGCCTTCGATCAAGGCTTTTATCCAATGTTCTCCGTACCGTTTCGTTCGTCCAATATTTTAACTTTTTCGTACTGAACAGTGTATATATATATATATTATATATATGTACTCATGTGGAGTGGACACTTTAATAAGAAGAGCATATATATATATATATATACGTTGTCGAAAAATTGAGGGTCAGATACTAATAAACGTATCGAATATCATAAGCGCTCTGTACGTCAGCGTTGAGTTGTCATTAATCCATTCCATCCATTGCGAACATATCATTTCACAAGTATCCCCGAGAGATAAGAGATAATAATTAAATACAAATAGATTAATTATTAAAAAATTTATTCCATTCATGATATTTCGAAAAGATTTTACGATTAAACGATTAAACGATTCTTGACAATATCGAAATGAATTTTTTGGAATTCTTTCGACGTGATATTTTATAAAGGAATCAAGAGATTTGAGTATCGCTGAGAAAAGAAAAAATTGGTATTCACTCGAAGCTCACTCTAAAAGTTTTTTTATAGTTTTCTTTTTCTCTCTCTCTCACTCTCTCTCTTTCTCTCTCATCACCGTCATTACCATCATGTCATCTTTCGTATACGAAGAGAGAAATGAATACCGTGACGCGAATGCATTAATAGTCGAGTTTATAAGTTAACAAGGATACAAAAAGTGGATTATGGTAAACAAAGATTTACCATCATACCTCATGGTAATTACTTCGAGTTCAAATAGCCCGTACGCTGATAGGCATATCGACAAGCCAATAAATCGATTCTCTATCGTCGTCTTTGATAGCCGTCCTTCAAAAACTTTTTTTTAAAGCCGCACGGAAGTAAAAGGAACGATAAAAAAGGAAAATGATCGTCGTCATACGGTATTCCATTTTTATCTCATTGGAATGATATTTTCGCGAGTCGATTAAAATATGACATTCTCTACAATGAAAATGAACTCACCTGTGTTCAGTGCCTTAGACAAGTTAGCTTGGCTATTGACGGCATGAGCCCAGACGATCTTTGTCAGATTACCTTCGATCGCCGGGAAGAAGGTCTTCGGGTCCGGTGCGATTCCACACATGGCGTATTCTGTAAAAGGAAGAAAAGAATTTCGCTTTTATCTTCCGCATCGTTCTCGCTTATCTATCTGTGTGCGTGAACATCTTCGATCTTAACTGGTAGTCGTATTTTGACCTCACTCGCGCGAGACTTGACCTTCCGCATTAGTATTCTCGAGACCCCTCGACCTTTGACCCAATATTCGACAGAGTCGCTCCATAATTGAACAGACCGAGAATTCCTCGCGGCACGAAGCTCGGAAGGACTTGGGGTGGAGAAGAGAATCTCGTAACTCGACTACCACCACATCGAGAGAACCTTCTCATTGTGTCCGAGAACTCGATCGATAATCACGCTTGTTCGTTACCATCCTTATCAACTCGTTACTCTCTTCAATTATTTTTCTCTCTTTTTTTTCCCCTTCCCCTTCCTTTTTACTTTTTCTATATCTTATACTCCACATAGGGGAATGATATCGATGTCACTTTATATGATTGCGATTAAATCATTTTTTTTTTTTCGTATTCTGATTCGATATTAGGATGGAAAATCATTTGTAATGAATATTTACGCGACAACGGGAATAATTCTTTTTCTAAGCATCCCTTAAAAGGTTTAGTTTTAATGAAATAACGTCAAGCTTTTGACACTAGAACTTGAACTTGATTTGCGTATAAACGTTAACGAAGTATCAGAAAAGCCTAGGTTTTTGAGGCTTTTGACCTGCTTTTCATTTGCATTATGTATGTATGTATCTACATATTTACATCGCTGGTTCGCTTTGTATGATCTTTCAGTATTGTTTCTCAGAAGAGTATATTACCTACGACTCGGGATGTTCTCGAGAATAGTAATTATTATAATTCTCGTTCCAGTTCCCGATTGCATGGACGAAAGTAATTTTTTTTTACCGAACTTTCCGACCGCGTAATGATTTCTCTCTTTTCTTTTTTATTTTTTTTCTTTTTTTTTTTTTGCTTTTCGCGAGGAAGACTTCACTTTGCATTTAAACTCCTGAATTTTTATTTGATGTAAAAAAAAAAAAAAAAAGAGAAAAAAAAATAAGAGGAAGAGAAGAGAGAAAGGTCATGAATTAAATATCTTCAGAGTAACACAAGACGGAGCTTTTGAGTGACATTAGGATATGAAAAATCTAACGAGTTTCAAAAGTAACACTTGTGAAATCGGTCAACTAATCCGTATTATATCGTAATAAAAATAATGAATATTCAAAACAACAAAAAGTACTGCTTTTCTTTTTTTTTTATCTTTATATTATTATATATCCTTTAAAATATCGCAAGGAAAAAAGTGACGATCAAAATTTTGGATTCAATAAGGAACACGTTAAACTCAAATAGAAGGAAAATCATTTTCAGAAATTTATCAGTGAAATCAGATGACACGCTATTTTCCTATCGATCGATTTACCATGCATAGAATAAAATCCCAAGAGATTCTAGAATCTACCCCAAGAAATTCAACCCCTTCTATCTACCCCTTTGGCACCCTTTAAGTAACGATTACCGATATTCAACATTCGTCGATATCGGATGCACGTTCTATCGTATCGGCTCAGCGTCACAAATTTCAGTCAGCTGTAGTTTCTCGACCTAGTCTCTTCAGCACACCCAAACCCCAGCTCCGAACTACTCTCTCAACTTTATCCCATACAAGCAAAGAAGAATTTTCCAAAGTAGAGTTGACTTCTTTGTATTGGAAGATCGCGTAAAACGTCAGGATTGTTCAAAGCGTATATCATATATCGTCTAAAAGGCTTTACGATTGTTCTTATATTTTTAATAATGATAGTGCACGTAACGTTTCAATGATAAAATAAAATAATCATCGTATTTAATATGTCACGGGAAAAAAGTCAAGCAAGCATTTCATTGAAATTTCGTGTAATTTCAATGAAAATACTCGGATGTAATACCAGGATTTTTAACTAGACTCTTTTTTTTCGGTTATACCGAAGGATCTTCATCCCTGGAATAGTAACCATTCATATTCCCTTTTTCCCCTGAGAATAGATCGGTACGAAACACGTTCCCGCCACAATGGCCACGAGTGACCCGTTTCCGGTCCAGCGGTCACGCACAGTGTTCTCTCTGTGAACGACGACCGGTCTCTCTCGCGATGGAAAACGTGAGAGAAAGAAGGGGAGAGAGAGACCGGTCTCTCCATGGCTTTTTTCCTATCGTGCGATTTCTAGTGCTGTTCGCCACTCTGGGATCCGTGCGAACCTTTCCAAGACATTGCGTTGAGAGACTATAAAAAGAGAGATAGATATAGAAAGAGAAGTTAGTTCGTTCTAATTACTAAAACAATCGGTAGTTTGTCACAAAGAGAAATCGAGTTCAAATAAAATCGAGTACCAGTAAAACTCGCATTCTATTTGAAAAATAATGATCTTAAAAAAGTATTTGGCATGGCATTATTTTTTTCTTTTCTCTCAAACAACTCGAAGAATCCGACAAGTAAATTAGAACGAATAATTTCAAATGAATCTTCCTCTTGATCCTAGAGTTCGGTGAAAGCGATTCTCTTGCGTCATTATTTCTACTCAATGATAGCACCGGTTAGGAATTAGCAATGCCGGCGAAATACGCTTTTCCAATTCGTACTGTCCAAAGTACAGTTCGCTTTCATAGTACTTTCAATGGGAACAGAAGTACCAGGGAAATCGGTTCGCGTTAATTCGAAATGCATCTTACATTACAAGATGCTCTCATTCCTTCGACTCCTTGTTTACTCTAACTTTCGAGCCGATGGATAAGCCAATTATAGTAGAAGGTCTTTTAAAATGCTTCTCCTTTCTTTTGTACGCTTCCTCGTTGTTCTTGCTGATAAGGGATTTCTTTGATCATGAAAAGTTCTCTTAACTTTGTGTACTCAACGATTTATATCTAATCAACAGATTTATATCTATCCAATAGTTAATCTTCTCTCTTAATATAATAATTATATCTCCTCTCTTAAACTTTCTGTTTTTCAATTACGATCGTGTATAATACCAATTGCAAATAATCATATATTTCTCATTTTCTTTAACTTTTCCACGAACAATTTTATTCGACTACTTGACTTCGATCTTACTAAAGGAGCAAGGTATCGCACTCACATGAATATTCAATTTCACCGATTTACTTTCTACTCAAACGAAAGCAAGAACGATCTATCTATGCATAAGAATGTTAACCATTAACGATGATTATTGCAAGAGTATAATAAAAGTCAGACTTACGAACGTTTCACGTGGAAAATTCTTTTTGAGAAGATTCACGAAGGACTAACGAAGAACATTCTTACTCGAATAGTTTACATTTACGTTTGTTTTTGAAGAAGTGTGAAGTTGCTTATACTCGTGTTTCTTAATGCTGCAAATCGAGAGAAAAATAGAGCAAGATAGATGATAAATATGTAAATCGATTGGTGTACAACATAGCGAACGGATAATGATCGCGATATATATATATGTATGTACGTAGTATACCAACAAGGTGTCGGATTCTTCTGCGAATCATCGGCTAAACTTGTCGATGTTTGAGATATTTATGACCGATATTTCCGTCCTGTACAATGAGACGTTGCGTCATGCAATTTACATTATGTCGCAAAAACGGAAGTTGAATATTATAGACCTATAGATGATACATTAATGTTCCTTGAAAATTATTCTTAATAATTTTTTAGCAATTTTACGAGACAATGTCCTTCTATTCTTAAATATACGACGTCGCCTAGTTAGTTCCTAATTATTGATCGTATACATTTTATTTATTTTATTTCGAAATATGTATAGATCGTGAGAATTTTTCGACAGGTTCTTTTCTCTGTAATAATTTAACCTTATTCATGGGGCATCAATCTCTGTTTGAACTTGACAAGCGTAAGGAGAATGAAGAGCATAATAATCTTTGTAAAGAGAATGGTCAGAGAAAGAATATAAAACAGTCGCTACTAAACAAGGCCCATGAATTCTAATGCTTCAAAGAAAATAATGAATTTCTGTCACGCAAGGACGCTACCGACTGATACATCATTCGAGTTTGACACAACCGTTGGAAATATTCGTCGTTCGAAAGGATAGCTTTTCAAACGGATATAAGTTACGATCTCGGATAGATTTAATATTCGTTTAAAAATTTCATTTTGTACCGCAGATGAAGGTATGACATCGATATCGACTTTCAACGTCTCGAATCGGAACATAATGCGATATAAATCGCGCAATCGTAATGTAAACGTGACTTTCTTGTTGCGAGATTGCCAAACTATACATACAGTAATAACAATTTGTCACTCATCGCTTTCTTCCCTTGGAGAATTAAACGCCGAAGAAATGAAGTTAGTAACGCTAATATATATTTTCATAAGTTGCAAGTAATTGTCTCGGGAGTATTAATTAATACGTAAACAAGGACGTAGGACGTTCCAAATGTTTGATATAATTGAAAAAAGTTGTAAAGAAAACAGAAAAAAAAAAAAAGAAAAATATAAGAAAAATATTCCATCGTATTTTAGCGAAACGATATTATATTTTTATGTTTCGTTTGTTTTTATTGTTGTTATTATTGTTGTTGTTGTTGTTGTTGTTAATCTTCTCGTTAAAAATAGCACACGAACATTTTGTAAAAATGATTCCCCAATGAATATCACGGTACATCGAGCGATGACTCAATTTATCGGTGGCGAAATAAGAGTAAATCACTGTGGACTCGTACGCAAACTCCTTTCGTTGGATTTACGATAAAAAAAAAAAAAAAGGACAAACAAATGAAACAGATATTGCACCGCGTAATGTATAATAAGCCGAGTTCTTGCGTCACACGTTTTATGGATAATTTGATTGGAAGTGTTAACAAACCGTACGAAATTATCCACAGAATTGGTATGTACCTTCTCCGTTTGAATTCCATTTCGTCGATTATTCGTATCGCCCTTTTCCGGACCATAACGAAATAATATGAAACGAACATTTTCGCAGATGGATACGTATGTAAAACAAAAAAAAAAAAAAAACAAAAAAAGAGATCGTATCTCGTTTCGTTCATTCTTAATATTCGAAATTAAAAGGATAAAATTGATATCAAGAAAGTCACGCACTCTCAACTATTAATCTTTTGTTTTTTTTTCATCAAATTTAATTACTCAATTGTGAGACATACCATTTGTAATAGAATTAACGATTGGTCGCGAGATAGCGTTTGTTTCTTAATTAGAGTAGCCAGTCTATTCTCGTTAACGTCCGTGATGTTTGTCTTACTTCTTTTTTTTTTTTTTTTTTTTCTTTTTTTTAGATTCATAAAGAAGAGAAGGTCCGACCTACATCTAGGCATAACCGACACTCTTTAAAAATATGGGAAAAGGAAAATGTATATATCAACTGGCTTATCGATTTTATAATACCTTTCATTTGGAAATTTTACCTTGAACGAACGCAAACGATTTTCAATAATGGCATTGCGATTTTTCTAATAAGAATTATGAAGCTTCGGTTAAACGCTATCGGTTCGGTCGGTTATTACCCATCAATTTCATTATACATGCGATCATAAAATCGATTCGACATTATCGAAATTTACATTTCTCGTTCTTCCTTTCATGTAATTTATCTATAATCAAAGAAGCTTCGAGCATGTATACAATGTGTCACTTTGAAGACGATCGATCTCTTAGAGAAACGTTCAGAAATCTCTGAGATGAGTTATCCTAAGCGATAAGAACATAAACAGACGCGTCGTCAACGAATTCCACGACGTATCTTTGTATGTACGATAAAAGTAGAAACGCCGAAGACGCGTTAGAAACGCCTGACGCTTATTCCTGTGGAACTTTTTAACGAGACCGTTTCATTCTTGGTAGACGAACGAGATCGATAGATAGACCAGCTACGACAAAAATAGATAAATGAAATGCATTAGAGCATCGACGAGTTTATTCGACGTCAACAAGCAATAGCGTAATCGGACGATCCTTGAATTTCCATGTCTTTTCGGCCGATCGACCTTTCTTCTGAGTTATTGTTTGCTCTCACGAGACGACAACAATAGGATTAGCATCTCTAATAACAGAATATTACTACTCTAAAAATACAAGAAATTTGTATTTTCTTTTTTTTTTTTTTCCTTTCTTTTTTCCACTTTTCAATAGTAACGTCATATTGTGATAATAAATAATAAATGTTCTATCGATATTAATTATTTTATCTCATTGCGAGGCAATAGTTTTTTTCCTCTCGCGAGTTATTTTCACGTTTAGAGTTTTGAGTGGCTATAGGCAAAGTAACGCTAAAAACAGTTTATTTTCGTACTATTTTCGCAAGGCATGTAACTTTCACGTTTTACGCGACCACGGACACGTTGCTAATCTATTTTTACGAAAGAAGGAATGAGACTCGATCATAAGCTCATTTTTTTTACCGTACAATGTAACGAGTTTTTAAAAACAAAAAAAAAAAAAAGAAAAATCATTTTCGTCAAGAACGCCATCGTTTAAAGTACACTTTTCAAATGTAGTTTGTAACTCGAACGAGCTTGAAGTTTTCCGATCAGTACGAACGAAAGCTATTGTACAAATCCTTTGTTGCCTTGAACTTAACCACCATAGGTCAAACTTATAAGTAATTTCACGAAGTTACGTCTCGTACGACTCGCATTAATAACGCCATATATGTACTACTATGTAAGATCGTGAACGAATCTTAGAAGAATCGTTTGAACATATTTATTTTCTTTTTCTTTTTCTTTTTCCTTTCTTTTTTTTCCCCTCTTTCGCTTTGAAAATGGTGGATACGAATTTTCTACAAGATCGAATTTAAACGACTTCTTCGTATTTTCTCGACGTAGAGATTTCGCGGATCTTAATAAAAAGCTGGTGAACTCGGGAAAAAGAAATGAAGAAAAAGAAGAAAAAGAAGAAGGAGAAGAAGAAGGAGAAGAAGAAGAAGAAGAAGAAAAAAAAGAAGTAGGAAAAGAGGGAGCGAGGAATTTTATCGTTCGTGAAAAATAAATTCACCGACCGCTTTTACGAACCGTTAAAGCGTCGTGCTTGTTAACATGATTTGAGTAAAAAATGCTGTTCGACGTTATGCATACGATTATATTTAATCGTCTTGTCGTTAAAGGAAATCATTCGTTCTTCATTTTTCTTTCTTTAAGATCGGAATCTACCCTATGATTTTTTATGACGATATCGTCGTTTATTGCACCATCCTTGCTTGCATAGTAATCGCGAAGTGGAAGCTGTACGAGGAAAGCACGTACACCGAATATATCTCCCCTTCTCCTTGTTTCCCCTATCCGTTATAACGCATATTAAATAAATATTTAACGAACAAACACGACAGGGACGTCCATAGTCGTTATATTACTTACGTAAAAAACAAACTCGAATATTTCGGGTCATCGTCAAAATGTTATTATTACTAATTATTCTTATTATTAATTAATTTCGATTTTTATTTGTAATTTTCCATTCAGTTGCATCCAATGATCAAAAACGTAGCGATAGGTTCCACTTCACGAATCAATAATATATTTCTTTCATAGCTATAGTAGGTATCTCTTTATTTAACTTTTTTCTCTCTTCTCCTCTTATCCTGCCCTCGTTTAACGACAAAAATGAACAAATTTAAAATTACACTAGGAATGAATTTTTGCGAAACATGCGTTTTAAATTTTCGGATCTCATCACAACGTTTCTCACGGATTGAAATCGATTAGACACATTTCTACTGTTGGTATTCTTTTGCAATCAAAGAGAAAGAGTAAAAAAAAAAAAAAAAAAAAAGGAAAAGAAGAAGGAAGAAAGAGGAAAAAAAGATATAAGTTTCACCCTTCGTGAAATTTTTTTTCTTAGCTCGAAACTTACGTATCAACGCCAGGAATGAGAGAATCTTCGAGAGCGTTGTACAATCCATTCTCTTATTCGAGATTCGAAAGTTATTGAAACGTTGAGATGGATTTGAAGAAGATAGGAAGATAAACGTAAAGGTGAACACGGAACCGGCGCGAAAGCTTGTGTGAGCTCGATACGACACGCCCGGTCAACTCGGCAGCCACGAAACGACTGAACTCTCTCTCTCTCTCTCTCCTCTCTCTCTCTCTCTCTCTCTTTCTCTCTCTTTCCACCGCGTGTCTCTCGTCGAGCAATCGTCGTTGAAATCCTGGCGCGCAGACGATAATACGAGCGTTCTAGGCGCGTCGATCGTGCGTTTTACCGATACTGCCAACGTCACCGATGCTTTTGGCATCTGTATACCTTTTCTCTCTCTCTCTCTCTCTCTCTCTCTCTTTCTGTCTCTCTCCCTCTTTAATCCTTCCCCTCTTTGTACTTCCCCTATGAGGTTATCTACCGCGCACACGTGTTCAACCGGGGTCCTCCAGGGCCACCCTAAACAGGACCCTAAGCGATACGCTTAGCGTCCGGTTGGTTTTGAGAATGCGAAGGGGGCGAGGGAACGGTTTCTCCGTGGCACGTAAGTACGTGCCATGAATTTCGATGTTTCTTAATGCCACGAGTAAAAGGCAGACGTTATGTCTTTGTTAATGGAAAAATTTGTATCGATCTTAAACGTACGATAAGAATGGAAAAGCTGTTACGTTTCGTAATCGTTCGTAAAATTCAGTCGCAATTTATTTCGCGATTCGCGAAGAGTATTTTAGTTTGAGAGAACGTCAAGAAAGAATAAACTATTGACACGTGCTTTAGTATGAGTCACGTGTGACTCACAAGGACTCTTATAAATTAATCGCAACGATTAATTGCATTTAATAGTTGTACTCTTGCAATCTTTTCTATTATGTGCCAAGAAGTGTCATCGTAGAGAAAGAAAATAAATCTTTTCTTTTTCTTTTTTATTCCCCCAACCCCCCCCCCTCTCCCCCCTCCCCCTGGAAAACGAATAAGAAAAAGGAATAAAAGGAAATAGAACAATCACGGATAGTATAACGAGAACGAGAGGATGAGAAATTTTCGAAAGAATCGAGGTTTTTTCACGAGGATGAAGAAAAAAGAGCTCGAATGGCAGATATCGATATACAACACGGGGATTCTTTTCTCTGTATGAACGTTTATGTATGGAATGGTTATCTTTCCGTCACTGAAGTTCCCTCGAGGCATCGCATGTGTCCGACATCTGCGATTCGAACGAATTGTACGGAGAAAGGCCAAGAGGCAGACAGATATTTGCCGACGACTACCGAGCAAAGTATCGGAATGAACTCCGATAGATAGTTTCGATGGATTACGAGTGAACTTAATCCCGTTCCGCTTCGTTCTTTCCTACTACCAGCACGATTTACTCTCGAACCTTTCTTGTGCCTTACCGGAACAGATATTGTCTCTCTCCTTCTTTTTCTTTCTCTTTCTCTTTCTCTTTCTCTTTCTCGTTCTCTTTCTTTTTTTCTCCTTTCATTCATCTCTTCGATCGAGATTGAACCTATTCATTCTTTAGAATATTTTTCCTGGAAAAATTTGTTCAAAGAATATCTTAATATATTAACGAGATTACTTCATTAATTTTATTCTTATTAGATATTATACTATTATTAGAATATGAACGATATATAATGATAAATATATAAAATAAATGGACAATGTAGATTTTGTTATAAAGAAACACGTAAGAATTTAATTTGTTCTTGAAAAGAAAAAAAAAATAATAATAATAATTGAATATATTACAATAGATGTGAATTAAAAATCTTTAATATTAAAAATGTGTAGAAAATAGAAAATATAATGTGTATGAGTGTCAACAAATAAAAATATATATATATATATATATATATATTAAATAAATAAAGTTTAAAGAATTCAAATAGGCTGAATTCTCTCGCCGAAGAATTTGTAAAAATGTTCCGGACAATGTGTCGTGAATCGATTTTGTTATTTAGTGTGAGACGATCGTTTGACAACACCCCTATGTATTGCTCATCGGTTCTTTTTCGTAAAAATTGCACTCGTGCATGCGACATGTGTTAGACGCCGTATTCGAACCCTAAACACAAGTGCGACGGTAAGGGTCGTTCCAAGAAAAAAAATAGAAGGGTTAAACATCTGTCGAGGGGTTCATTGATCGGTCAGAGTAAAGAGTAAAAAAAGATTGAGTGCGATTTTTTTGTTAATTGCGTACGAAACCTTTCCGCGATATACGTATAAGTAAAAATGAAAAATTATGTTATTTCTTTTAAAATTAAGGTACGTTCAACTTCTCATTTAGTTAAATAATCTTGATTTATTTCGAGAAACTTAAATATATTGTATCCTTGGGGTCGTATAGTCCAGAAAATAAAAGAGGAACATGTTCAACGCGCAAGACCTTAGCTCCCTACGGTTCAATGAATTCATGAATAAGAAATACGGCATTTCTATGAAATATTCGACTTCAACTATTTGGATTTAATATGTCAATATTAGTCATGCGACAGTTATCGCATTTCACGTATATACGTATTTAGTTTTATTACTTCGTCCTTTACGAGCATTGCATTTCTAGTTAAGTAAATTATACGTCGATTTATTCTTCGTCTAGACTAAATTTATTAAAAAGAAAAGAAAATTGAAAAAAAAAGCATAAACTACTTAATTTCAGTGAAATATCGTCGGTAATTTTCTTTTTTTTTCTTTTATTTTTTTATTTCTTTTTTTTTTCTTTTTTCTTTTCTTTTATTATCGAATTTCTCGAGAGACACCTGAGGATAACGTACGAACAGCGGTCAGATAATTTCATAGAAAGCAGACAAGAGAGTTTCCAATGAGAATTCTTATATGTCGTCGTGTAACAATGCAAGAAGGAAAAGACAAATACACTATAATTGTTCGTGACTATGTTCTGGTATGACGGGTCAATCGTATTATTAGGTCAACTTCGCATTAGTCGTCTTCGCGCAATTTTTGTAGGAGGGTGTCTTATTTATTTAACAGCATAATTGCGGCCCTTTTATGCTCTTTAAAGTCGCGATCGTGCTCCCGCGGTTGCAGGAAATCGTTTTATAAAAGCTTCTCATTTGACCATTTGCAATTAAATCGATCTATTAAAGCAACGACGACAAAATCGTGGATCTAATTTCTTAATTCGGCTATTAATATGTTTTACGGAATGTAGCGTGTTCATCGATTTTTATCTCAATTATATTATCGCATGTGATATTATTGCATGTGATATCATCGCGATTATGTTAAGCCTTTTTAAAAATTATACCGAACGAGCTTCGAAAGAGCTCGTTACGTTTTAGATTCTTTTTCCTTTCTTTTTTCTTTTTTTTCTCTTTTCCTTTTTTTTTTTTTTTTTTTTTTTTTCTTTAACGAAGAAAAAACACACTAGCTTTTCTCTAGATAAGACAGTCCGAAAAGTAAGTTTCCGTTCGTTAAATGGACCAAGCTGAGGAAGAAAAATCTTCCTTGACTCGTTAGAATCTTTACGATCTTTGATATTTTCAAGGAGAAACGAAGATAGAAAAAAAAAGAACTAATCTAATAGTGAAATGCTAGCTTCTTCGTACATTTTATATCTTCTTTGATACAAGAAAAAATTGCGGCCATTTTTCGTTTAGCAAAATAAAAGATTCGTTTCTACTTGAGAAGGATAGAAGATAAAAGGAAGAGATTCGCAAATACCGATTTTAAAAATATTGTTAGAAATTGAGATAAGCGGTTGGCCGAGACAATTAGACGTGCCAATTTTCGTTTATACGCTAATACATTTAGGAAGCCCTTTAACATGGTGAGAAAACAAAGCCGCGAAACTCGTATTAGGAAATGAAATTATGGAGTTTCTCTACTACTATATCTCCCTTTACACTTTTTCATTAGATAACTTGAATTCGTTACTGAATAATTAAAAAAAAAAAAAGTTAAATAGAAGGTAATTGATTTAGTCGATTAGTTGCGTTCGTGTTAACCGATAAATAATTGCATTTGCGATGAATTACAATTGAAGATGAAGCTTTTACATTGTATTTTAATATTAATAAAACAATTAATGTGATCAATGTATTCATTTCAAAAAAAATTATAACAGATTGAAACACGAGAAATCTTTAGTCCCTATCTTTTCGAAAAAAAACATTATTATGAACAAGTCGACTTGTTCATAATATTTATTCTAATTATTAACGCGATAACGAAAGTACAGAGTGTAAAATACACTAATTTTTTTCTTAAATCATCGATTTTATCTATTTTTTGTTAACTTCTGCGTAGTTATTACGAAGCGTCCTTCATGTTAAAGAAAAAAAAAAAAAAAAAAAAAAAACAAAAACAAGTTATTTGTATGGTGCAAATAAAAACATTAATAAAAAAAACTTTAAAGAAAAGAAAATTCGAAAATGTGAGAATAATATTCAGTTTGAATAAATAGTTGTATAAAATAAAATTTTGGCTTGGAATCGTAATGTAAATGAATGAATTATTAATTAATGCTCATTCACTTCTCGTTATATCGACAAATGGAATAACAATTTAAATGTTATATCACCAAGAAGGTATACTGTTTCATTCGGAACAACGTTCATTGAAAATAATTACTTGGATCATGGGATGGATAACTATAATTATAAACGCGGTATTAAATTACTTGTTAAAAATTAAATGCTTTTAACAAGTACTGCAAAATTGTATCTTGTTTATTTTCGATTCTTTGTTCTTCCTTTTTCCTGATGCAATTAAGCACTCACGATATAAATGTTGTTCGCTTTTAAAACAAAGAGAAAACCGACTGTATTCCTACGTGTATTATTTAACATTCTCTCGGAGCTACTAGTCGTATAGTACAAAGCTCTCGAGCGTTCAAGCGTTAAAGCTTTTTGTGCGTTCTTAAATATTCGATAACTTCAATAATGGTCGCATCAATAATCCTCCGTTTTTCCATCGTTAAATTTCTGTCGTTATCGACGATAAAAAAAAAAAAGATAGGTATTTAGGTTGACGTTCGAGAAAAAGCAAGACAAGTTTTGTATTTAATGAAAATAAATGATAAAGAGGAAGAAAGATCTGTTATCTTGTCATTGTTGTGCAATGTAAACACATTCATTTATACGATAAGCTGTTTAGGTGCTCTCGTTTCGAGAATACCTATATGAAGAAAGATATTCTTGTCGACGTACTCGTTTCTTTCTACACACACACACACACACACACACACACACACACACACACACATATATATATATATATATATATGCGTATGTGTATTCGTTGTTATTAATTCGAGATTTTATTTGCTCGTTTGTTTAATTATAATTAGAGACGATACTATATAAGAGCAAGAGAGAGTGAGAGAGTGAAAGAGAGAGAGAGAGAGAGAGAGAGGTAGAGATAGAGAGAGAGATTCGTCGTGGTCGTTTCGATCCATTTATATAGCATCGTTCGTTTACCTACATATTTAACATTCCGAGTCAACAATTCTCGGTGCGAGCGACCGCATCGCAAAGCGCGCAAAAGTCTGTTTAGCAGTCGAGGTCACGTTCCATTTCTATATAGAGAGAAGGTGACAGACTTCGAAGATCAAGAGAGTAGTAATAGCAACGTGTCTGACCAATTAACGAGTCGATCTAGTGCACGTATCTACTCGATCAGTATGCTTGATCACTATAGTCTTCAATTATTTGTTCAACGACGTTAATAGGCGAAAGTCATTGTAAATGTCTCTCAAGATCTAATTTGATACTATATGGCACAGAATATAAAATCAGAACAGTTTTTAGATGGTGAACTTGTAATTTAAGGTGTTGATATTTTATTCTTGTATTAAATTAGCTGTCATTGAGTATAATTTAAAGTGAAATTTGAGGTTAGGTTTGACAAAAATAATTGCACTTACTATATCTACAGATGCATGCTTAAATCGATCGTTTGAATGTATACAAGATTCACATATAGCTAAGCAAATGGACAATGCAAATGCAAAATATTTGTTTCATTATGTTTTAATATTTCTTTGGAAATATTGATATGATGAAATGTAATTTTTTTCTAAATGAGAGTCATTTTATAACTTAGCACTATATAAAAATTAATTAATTTGTTATAGTTTTTAAATTATCCATTAATTATAAAACTTACCATAAAGTTAAAAGTTTTATAAATAAGAAGAGTGAAAGGTATATACACGAGGTTTTAGCTAGAGTGTCTTTGAGTGATACTAAATTATTTAACGGAGAAGTAACCAAACGATAGTAGTTGTAAAAGTTTCGTTCATATACTATCTAATGGTATAGAAATACTCTATTAAAGGCTTCTCTGTCGATATTTTTACCTGTTACATTTTAAATACATGACGCATATAATAATTATCAAAGTTAGATATTTGTATTTCGAATTATCGTAAATCGTTGTATTTAAACTTTTCGTTTTACATATTAAATTTTAAATTCTAATAACTTCAAAAAGATTAAATATCATTATTAAGTTAAATTAATATTAAGAAAGAACGTCGTTAATTTTGTGAATTAATGGAATATATAATATTTTCCTTTTAAAGAATATTTATTTATATTTTAAGCCTGATATGTAAATAATTACAAAACGTACGTTCAATTGATATAATTGCAAATTTTTATTAATTTAATATTTACATAGATATATAGAAGTAATCTACTCTGTCAACTGAGAATAAGTTGTTCAAGAAGTTACTCTAATGATCGATCGTAGGTAACGATATAGCAAAAAAATTTTTTCACATTTTTCTCTCTGTAATTTCCACGAAACAAAACGAAATTAAACAGATAATTTGATGATATAGTAAAAATGATAGATTTTTTTTTTTTTTTTATTAACATTTAAAACGAATTACAAAAATTTATGAATATTTTTATGAGTTTTCCAAGAAAGATGACTCGAACAGAAACATTACTTTACACCTTATCATATACAGCAGTGAGTATGCAAATTGTTTGTATTATGTTATATTCTTTAACCATGATTTTTTTTTTTTTTAAAATTCACGCATACGATTCCGAAAATTTTATACTTACATTACTAAAAATAAAGAGATATTAAATTAATTATATTTTAATTGAATGTAAAAAAGACAAAAAATAAAAAAATAAAAAGAAATGAAAATATTCTTATGCACAAAATTTAAGACAATGTCGCAAGCTTTAATATCATTTATTCTTTTGTACCTTCTTTACGTGATATTTCATTACAGTTTGTACATCTTTGATATATAATATGATTGCACTACACCATACATATGAACATTTCGTTCAATCGTTTGCATGTATCTAATAAAAATAAGTATTAATATTAAAAAAGTATACTCTTAAACATTGTATATTGTGGAGTACTAAAAAAATGTTTGGCACAGTTTTTCAGAATCTTTAACGTGTCATGTATTAATTTCATGATGAAGAAAATATCATGATTTATCAGACAAATCTATCAAATTATTACTTTTATTAAAATGGTATTATTAATAATATTCATTTCATTATTATTTTAAGAAAATTTATAAGAACAAGATACGATTATAATATAAAAATTTATTATGCGATCGATTAATCTTCATTAATAACCTATATAAATCCTTCTATTATACATATATTTTTTAATATCGAATTTTAGAAAATCCATTTTTAATATTGAAATTTAGAAAATATTTTGTTAGAACATCTATAAGTCTTTAGAAATTCCATATAGGAAATCATATTTCGAAACATAACATTGCCTTTCTATTTTTCTCGTTTTTCTTTGGTTAAAAATATAATCATTACAATTAAAACAATTTACACAGCTGTCAGTCTTAAATTCTATCATTTTATGATTTCGATCAATTAATTTCTATGTTAGGAATGTATTTAAATGTGAGGAATTTATCGTCTTTATATTATTTGTAAAATCCTCGTTCAAAGGAAATGAAAAGAAAATGAATCTCATTGGCCTTAAAAAATGTAAATGTTCGACGATGGAAAGATATTTTTCTGAAATTCAAAATTCTTTTCCTTTTTCGTCTACTCTCCACATTCTTTCTCATAAAAGTATAAAAATATTTGACTATGTATATATATATATATATATATATATATATATATATATATATATATATATATATTTATATACTTTTCCGATTCAAATGAGGACGGTAATTCTTCGATAAGGATAAACTTTCCTTTCGGTCAATTAAATCGACCTCGATCAAAAAGTTACCTTCGAAACATATTAGACGGATCTTCGATAATTGACCGTAAAATTCGCCCACGATTGGCACAAGTACAACTTGTTAGCGGAGAAAAATATGAAAGCCCTTCAATAGAGTTTTGGATACAATCGACGATCACTTCTAACGTGACTGTCTTCATCGTGATTCGGTTTATCTATGTAAATCGATTCTGCAGTTTTTTCCGAAGAAATATTTGTGATATTCAACTTCAGTTGTTCCTATAAAATACGATAAAGTTAGATTAATCATTTGAGATTAATAAAAAACAAAAAAACAAAAAAAAAATTGATATTCTATATCAAGTTAGTACTAAAAATCACTCACGTGATTTTTGTTAATTCTTTTCATGATGTGAAATATGAAAATAGAGATAAGTATTAACATTCCCAGTATCATTATGATCACACCAATGTAGAAAAACAAGCTTGAGATTAAAAGGAAATATTTCAGATCGGAAGCCAATTCTTTAGGAATGTTCACCTTCATAGAGAACCAGAATATAGGAAAGTATGTCTTGGGGACGTTACTGAAAAGCCTGGAAAAGAGATGCAATGTTGATGAAATATTCTTAATCGTCGTTCAATCAAATCGATTAACTTTCAAACGATTTCATTTTTCATTACAGTTTAAAAGATAAATACTTACGACACGATTTGCGACGGTTGAAGGAGTACATTAATTTGCAATCTAGCCGCTACTTCTAAAGGAATTCCCGTCGTCTGGAAGATTGAAAAATAACTCTTCAGCAATAATATATTATTAGTTATTATTGTAAATGAATTCTTTGCAATCAATTTAAATGTTAATTGATTTTACTTTGAAATATCTATTTATGAATCTTATCTATCGATTTGATTCGAATGAAGATAACGAATGATAATAATTGAACACCTGTATTTTAATAAAATAAACATTTCTATATATGTACATATTAAATCTTTTGATAAAGATTAACTGATTGATTAAATGTAAGAACTTACGGGTTCTAAAGTAATGTAGAAATTGTGATCTTTTTCCTTAGGGTTCATCCCTATAACCTGTTTACTTAGAATTGGGTCAGCTTTATAAAAATGAGGAAGACTGACGAAGACCGGTGCCCCGTAACGACAGGCCGTTATATTTATTAAACCGCTGGGATTACACTCGCCGTTGCAATAACAGTTGCTAAGATTTACTACGTCGGGATCCTCGTTGTCCTCGGGCATCTGCGTAACTTCCATCGAGTGTTCTGACTCAAAGAAATTCTCAGTCGTGGTTGTTCGCTCAAAATATTTTGCCTGGTTGTGAGGATAACGCCTCCTTGTTTTGTTTCCTAAAGTTTTCTCACCCAGAACATATTGATTGCCCTCGATTTCCATGTATGTGGTCTTTTTTTCAAATTCGTATAACAATGGTCTATTAAAATAAAAAATTAGCATTAGATTATCGTGAAATATGAATAAAAAATGAAGAAAAAGTATTACTTCATTAACATTATCTTTTTTATTTTTTTCTGACAAAAAAATTCTCTACACATTTCAATAGTTTAAATTTAAAAAGAAAACAAAATTTAAAGAGCCATGGACATGACCGTACTCTAACCACAAAGGCATATATAGGTGTCTTAAGTTCATATATATGTGTTAAATAAATGAGATTATAGATCGATCCTATTATAGTCACGTCGCGAAGGTTAATATACACGAAGTGTATGAAGTCTATAGGGATTTTCTTAATATGATTTGTTATCCGAGAAATATTAAGTAAATTTGTCTATATCATTAGTAAAGTACATACTTTTAAAAAATTGCTCGACTTTAAAATATAAAAGTACTATATCGAACAATATCTGCCATAATGTATTTATCAGTTCAAATTTCTATCTAATAAATTTTTTAATTTCTTAAGCATATAAATTCTCAATGCAGAAAACTCTGAAAATTTTAAGTAAACAAAAATTCTCTTACCTGCATATATCCGAACTAAACAAATTGATCTCGTCCTCATTTTGATACGGAGGCCAAAATTCACCGGCGCTTCCTTCGATTATATTGCAAGGAGTTTTAAAATACTTTATGGTATCCTTGTAATTCCAATTTCTCAAAACACCTAAATTACCGATATTGCTATTACCAGTATCCATGTTGAAGTGACCATCAAATTCTGATGAACCGTTTCTCTGAAAAATTAAACAAATTTAATATTTTTACTATCGTTAAAGATCATTTTTTTCGAATCGCAACAAATAACAAGGAAAGGCACAAGGAAACAACAAATATATAACGCATTTCATAGTAGAATCTTAAATTAGCCGACCATTGATGTTGCATGCACGACGCAACAAATTAATACATAATATGCCCCCATTGCTTTTCATTCGTTATTCAACGTAGACGTGACCCGCTTCGTACAGTAGCAATTTAAGTCTTGACTTGCGAATAATTTACCATCGTCTATAATTCCATTACCACGCGACCATTACCATCAAAAAGGTTCTCCAAATAAAATAAACAATATCCAAATGATCGAATATTATTTTTTTTATCTTAAGAAATTTCATAATAAATTCCGATCGACATAATTTGTCTTGTTAGACGTATTAATGCTATAAGTTATTATAGTTATGTGTTAATGTAATTTTGTACATTATATCATACCATATAAAACCAACCGAAGCGATCAAAGGGTGGCACCTCATCAGCAACGGCGACTTTTCCCATATTAATTATTGTGTCCTCGTAACCAGTGAATAATAGCTCGCCCACCGTCTTTGTTACACTTAAATTTGATTTTGAGCTAAGAATGTAGGAGAAGGTATTTTGCATGAAATAAGACCAGTATCGTATTTTGTGCGTAGCCGACTGAAACAGATTGATTAATTTTTTCTACATTAATTTTAAAATATAAGAAATAGAACAAAATTACTCACCACTGCGACAACATTGAGTTGTGTGATATTATCTTGCAATGTTCCATTGGAGCGTTCTTGATCAAAGTACCACCAACGTCGTTGAAAATAACTGACAGTGTCATTCTCAGGATGAAACGTAATATTTACTTTCTGTCTTACCTCTCTGTAACATGATGTCATAATATATTCATCGTTTAATGACTCGTTGCAATAGATTTTTTTCCTTTACTTTTTAATTATGATTCAAAAAAAAAAAAAATATATAGAAAAACATAGAAAATGGAAACAAATTATTATTCTGAATATTTTATAACAATCTATAAGGAACAATTAAATTTTTATAAGAAAACATGGTCCTTTCAATGATTTTGCTAATTACTTTTTTTATTATGCACATAATAATATTCTAATAAGAAGATAAATTTGGATTATCTAATATTTAATCAGTATGCACATTTGTAATAAATTATGCATAAAGTAATAAATAAAAAACGTTTATATTGGTAATATTAGATGATGCAAGAACGAAAAGAAGTACAAGAAATATAATTTCTTTTTTGTGCTATTATTTATACAGATATGTAAATAATCCTTATTATTGTAATTTCAAACTAATTTAACATATATACATCTTATGTATCTAATAACCGTTTGGAGAAGTGTCATCTTTGTTGTGTAATCATTGGAAGTTTTCTTTGCCCGCTGAGAAGTTTAAGGAATGGCGTACCAGATGGAAGAGAGAACATTTACGGGAGGGAGAATTCTATTTCTATTTTTGACAGAAACGAGTGCTTGAAATAGAAGATCATTGTACCTATAGAGATATACTTTGTTCTTTGAATGGATCATTTGATAACATGTATTGTTCTAATCTCTAATGTGTCTGTGAAACATTTTACGTATAAAATGTCATAAGACAATAATTTCTTAAAGGTTATTTATCTTTTTTAATAATATTAATACATTTTATTTCAATTATAATTAAGAAAATTAGTGATCTGCAAGATAAGAGATAACGAAAAGTCCTTTCGTTAATAAAAATATTACGGTAAGTTTTTATACAGACAAAAAAGTCATCAATTAAACAATTAATTAATATAGTATCGCCTACACACTACTTTATCATTTGGCTAAATGGTTTTATTGTTCATTAAAATGTCATTCTATGAGGTTAAGTATTTCTTATTTATCGTTATTAGATTTTCTATTAGTATATACATATGTAACGCTTAATTAGAATAATTTTTTGATCAAATCTCATCTTGTAAAATTTAATCGTTACATTTAACATACGTCATCATATAATTATTTTTAATCTCATAATAAATTAAATAAATTAAACCAACATAAATTCGAACAACAAAAATAAATAGCGTTTACCATTTTTTATTACGATTAAATAATACATAAATAACTGGTAATGTGTTTTTATATAATAATGTTTTGTTAAAGGATTTATATTATTTACGTTATGTGATACCGATAGAAGAATTAATATGTTTCATTTATAATTTCATTTAATATCTTTCATCACTTTTTTTAATCGTAGAAATTTTATTAACTTATCTTGACGATAATTGCGATTTTTTAATACTCACATAAAGCTGTACGGACCGACTTGAACTAGATTCGGTTTCTTTTCGGGTATAGTTATTTCTTCTGGATTTGTCCAATTAAAGAAATAAATGTTTAAATACATATGCGGCAGACTACTCGTATCCTTCCATATATTGAAGCTCTTTGAATCTTCGGAGAATACCAATTCCTATAAAAATTGTATAATATTACGTATATTCTGGTTAGCAGCATGGATGTTATGTGTAAAAAATGCGAATCATTAATAATTTTGAATATGAAATAATATTGAAATGTTAAGATTAAGAACATTATTGAGTCAAAATGTTATGGATGTAACATTGATATACTTATATATTAATATTGAACTCTATAGTTCTTCAAATACCAAATAATGCGATTGCCATTTTGCAAAATTTAAATACTTTATGATAAATATTGTTCGTGACATACTGACCGATAAAACAAAATATAGATTATCTCTTTTAATGGTATTAATTTATTTTCGATTACATAAAAACCAATACTTGGATGACTTAATGAACGTTTTTAAATTACCATGTTAAGAATATTGTAAAGTCGATTAAGATAATTTTTTATTGATATGATCGTTATTTAGGAGCGAAATAAGTACTTGTTATTACATATTATTAGAGTTACATCTTCAAAAAGAACGACATTAACAAAATAAAAAAAGATGTACATACATTAATATTGATTATCATATGATATATTACTATGGATATTTTATGCAATCAAATAATCAAACGACTCTGTGCCTTCATATTACTTTTTTGAGAATCTTTGGAATTTACAAAAATTTTATGAAAGACAACGATGCTCAAGAAAAATGTTCATACTTTTAATTTATTAGTAAAAGGGATCGATTATGAATGAATAATTATAAAAGAAAAAAGAAAGAAGAAAAAAAGGAAAGAGAGAAGAATTCCTAATGAATTTATATCTTATACTTTTTGTTAAAGAAAAAAAAGAGTTGAAGAGTGGCTTACCTTTTTAAGAATTTGATCAAAGATGGTCGACGAAAAAAAAGACAAAAAGGCTCCCAAAATAATTAGAAGCCCTCCAGCAATTCCAAAACTGACCGATTTATTAATCCAAGGCATCATTTCGATAACGATGACGACAACAACGATGATAGTAACGACGACGACGACGTATAGTAAATTTTAACGTTCACTATTTCTCGTCTTCTCAGCATGTGCACCCTGAACTCAATGACCGTCGATCTCCTTCTCGATTACCTCTCTCACTTCACCCCGTTGCTTTTCCGCTTGCTGATTCACACTACTGCTGACCGAGCTATTACTCTCACTGCTCTTTGGATCTCTGAAAGATAAAGTCATATCTAATCTATTCACTCATCAATGGTAGTATGTCTTTCATCTTCTGATTTTATTATATATTATATATTATATATTATATATTATATATATATATATTATATATATATGTATATATATATATATATATATATATATATATATATATATATTATGTTTCCTTCGAATTTACAAAATAATTACGAAATATTCGCAAGATCCGAAGAAGTTACACTAGCGAAGTTTCTTTAGAAAACATAAAAATCATTTTACCTAGTTTATCTAATTTTAATGATAGTATACATACATTATATATTATTTATAATGATTTATGTAGAATCACGTAATTTGGTGTAATTATTGTAATGATTTATATAGAATGTAGCATAAGACGATAATCATTTCTGTAAAATACCTTAAAGAAAAAGATCATTACATCTAAACATATAATTCTTTGAAATCTACCGGTCAGCAAACCTAAATGAAATATTGCGTTACTACGTACTAAGCTTCTGATAGATTTATTATAGTAGCTATTTGTGACAGTCAATTATTGGAACAGATTCTATAAGTCATTATTAAAGCTTCCTTCGAATTTTGCCCGAAGAGTGTTTGGCAATTTGAAATTCTTGAATTTAATTATGGCCCGATCATGTCATTACCGTATACATTTGTTTGTTTCTTTCGATTCGTTTCGTTAATTGTAGTATTTATACTTATAGTTTTCCATACTAAAAGTATTTTGTCGACATGAATATTGATTAAAATATTATAATTATAGCAGCATGTAAAAAATGGATTCATTAAAGGTCATACATCAAAAGGAAATACAGTGATCACTTTGTCTCTTCGTGTCTAATGAAAAAATTTATTTATTCGACCTGAGTATTCTGATTTGAGAGAGAGAGAGAGAGAAAGAGAGAGAGAGAGAGAGAGAGAGAGAGAGAGAGAGAATGCAAACATTCATAATTACATTAACTCAAGACAAGTTTCCACGAGTAATAGGCATTAAGCTTATAGCCAGAATCACTGAGAAGAAAAACAACTATATATCAATCATTGATACATAATTGTAACAATTGTGATATGCTGATCATACGTACATCCCTTTTCTTCTTGTTATTTTTACTTTCTCTCTCTCTCTCTCTCTCTCTCTCTCTCTCTCTCTCTCTCTCTCTCTCTCTTTCTCTCGATCATTCTCTCCACCTTCCCCTATTACTTTATGATTTTCACAATCTTTCTCTTTCTCCGTCTTTCTCCTGCACTTTATCATTCTTAATCATTTATCATAATTAGACTTTTTAATGATATTGCCCACATTTCTGCAGAAAGACTTCATTAATTTGTCAGATTTCTCTAATTGAAAAAAGTAAGCTATATAAATAAGATGAAATCTTTTTGACAGATGAATTTCAATAGCATCAAATATAGTAGTGTAAAGGAAAAATATCAACTAGTACTGATACTTTAAGACTTGCTTCAATTTCTGCCTTATATTTTGTAAGAATATAAAATCCATGGTAAATGAACCTCTTATAATTTATGGGGATATAATTTGTATAATATATAAAAATAAATATAAGGAATAAATATAAATTATGATAGCGATCAGAATGAGTATTTATTTTTTTTTTTCTTATTTTTCTCTTGCAAACGATCTATGATCTAGCCATTCCTTTTTCATTTATGGAGACATTGTACTTTTTGATAAAATAAAGAGAGAAAGAGAGAGAGAGAGAGAGAGAGAGAGAGAATGATTACTTATCTCTATCAGAAATATTGTTATGTATATTTCTAATTTTCTTTTAATTTTTTCATTTTTGTTTTGACTTTTTCTGTTAAAGAAACTCATGTCATTTGCCCCTTGTTATCTTCGTCCTATATGATATTATGTATTGTTGTTTTTCCTTTAATGATTATAAATAAATAAAAAGGGGAAAGGTCGTTCATTCATTATTCTTACTTGAGTTTCTTTTCTAGATTGTCGGGAAATTCTCTGAGAACAATTTTTTGCTCTATGAAATGAAGTCGACATCAATAGTTTGCATAAATTTTTTTAATCGATCATGATAGATTTTTCGTCAATTAATGAATTTCTTCTTCAAGATTTATATTTCATTATATTTTTTTTAATTGGAGCTAAAAACTAATTAATGAATAAATTTATATTACATAACCAACATTTGAATTATATAAGCTCGGTTAAGAAATCGATTGATTATGTAAATATAATAATTTAATATAAAATATCTCTGCTAGTATTAAATTATGTCTGAAAAGATAAAAAAAAAAAAAAAAATAAATAAATGGAGGGTTTTTTTGATCGGATTTTGTTCGTTCATTCAAGATCGATTGTTATTTTACGTGATTAATTTTCTGCCAATTAAATTCTTCTTTCGATGAATCTAAAAAATAAACTTCTTATTGTATAAACTTTTAAGTTATATTATAAACTTTAAAAAGAATAAATAAAATGTATTATTAGATTCCAATCGTTAACATCATTAATGAAAGTTATTGAGTAATTACCATTGATCGTTAAGAGAATAAAATTAGTTCAGTTTGCTATCTATCATGAAAGGAAAATAGAATTATAATATTTATTCAAAGAAAATAATTTATAGCAAAGTGAGTGATGTATTGTAACATTAAGTAAGCAAAAAGAAAGGATAAATTGTTTTGGATAATCGATATTCACGATCAATTGATGATATTCATTAACTATTTTGAATTATTTAACTATAACATAATATTACACAATAATGTAATACTTCTTAATAATTTTTATAAAAAAAATTACGAAAATAATAATGCTAATCAATCAAAAGATCGGAATTTATTTTTTCGAATCTTATGAATATGTGATGCGTTAAAGATGACGTAAAAGCATTTTTCTCTTTCGATTAATTTTATTGTAACTATAAAAAATGGTTTTACTTATAATGACCTCTGCAGATAGGAAATAATCGGTGAATTTATGATTCTCATGTAAATATCATTAAATATTAATAGCTTTAACGAGTATATTATTTCTTATAAATCAATTTAGATTCATAAAATGTTTTATTCGTGTATTGAGTACATGAAAACAATTTTTTAATTGTTTTTTTTTTCAATTTTAAAATTCAAACCATAAATTTGGAAAAATATATTTAAATATTATATATGCTACGTAATATATATACTACATTACACTGAAAAATATCTATTCCTTGTGGTGTGATAAGAAAATATACAATTGAGATAAAAAAAAGATCAACCTTAGTTTCTTCGTCTTCTCTCTATAATTTCCAAGTTTCTTCTATTTTTATCATTTCTATCGGATTTATGTTAGAATGTAAATATCTTTAGCTACACGTGTTATAAGATTATACAACGAAACTCAATATCTCGTCAACGTTTTTTAAAATTTGTTTCATTTTTCCGACAATGCAATTGAAACTGCTGATGCAATATATATATATATATATATATATATATATATATATATATATATTAAGATCGCTTAGATATTTAATTTATTTGCTTTATTATGCTCTATTTAAGATAAATATTTCGAATGTTTCGAAGTGTTCCAAATGAGAAAAGTCGACGTAAATTTGATGATAGAATTACAAGATTATTTTATCTACTCTCAAGCTTATCGAATTATAAGAAAAGTATATATCATTATGAAATATTAATCATTCTTATAAAATAATAAAACGAACGATATGTTAAAGTCACTTTATCAAATATCACCTCAATAAATCCGTTTGTAAATAAGCTTCACTTTGAAGAGTATCCAATCGTATCACTTTTGAAAGTAGATGATAAGAAAAGAAATGTTTTGGTATGTATGTACAAAAAGTGTTTTAATGACCGAATTCACTTTCTTAATACTACGCGTCGTCCGTTGCGTCTACAACTGGCGAGCACTATGGATCAACAGGCTATGTCTAACAGCTTTATCGGTTACGTCCCCTCCACAAGAGGAGGTATCTCCCTCATTTCTTGTGTCTCTTACTCGCAACCCCACATGTTCCATATCTCCTTCTCTCTTCGTTTCCCCTCTTTTTGATGAGCTTCAACCCTCCTATCATGTGCAAGTCTCTTTTCTCATTTTTGACCGCTTTTGAAATATATCATTCGAATTATTCGATTAGATTGGTGGGTCTTCTTCTTTATATTGTATTATTATATTAATATAATATAATATATCTATATTATATTATTATTATTATTATTATTATTATCCATTTTTATTATTATTCCATTCATTTATTTTCCTACTGGAAACTGCCAAATTGTTTTTACTTTCTCACTTCTTTATCAATTACTGATGATAATTACTATTCAATTGTATTTTTTATTTTGTATAATAAAAGATTTAAATTCTTGGTTAATTATGAAAAAGAAAAAATAAAAATATAAGGATAAGTAATAATCATGATTAATTATATAAATATACAATCAGGCGACCGTGAAAACAGGAAATTCTTTTTCCTATTTCGCAATACTCATGTTGATTGAATAGTCAACCGATAAGATTTTTTTAGTCTATTACGTTTTTCTTTCATAGCATATTCAACTTTTTATTCAATGTACGTATATTATTGCAAAAAAATATGTTTATTACAGTCCTTGAGAATTAAATGCTTTTCATATATAGAGAACATAAAAATTCATTATTTACCATAAGTTAATGTCTTTGATAAGAGAAAGACAAAAAGTAAGGAAGAAAAGAATATTAGGGGAAATTATCAAATCATTTGGAAAATTTGGAAGAAAACATAACAAAAGAAAGCAGTTTGTAGTAAAGAGAAAAAGAATTGATTTTACTTTGAGTTCTACATTGTCGTTTACAAAAAAGATACAGTAAGGATTTCAAAATTTTATCTCCTTCTCCTTAGTTACTTATCTAAAGAAAGAGAGATAGAAACATTGAGAAAGGTCACACCCATACAAAGATCTTTCGTTCCGTCCCACTTTTCCCATATTTCTAAAACGAAATTTTTTCTTTCACAATCTCATATGCTAATCATATTATATTGTAACCATTCTTAACAAATTTTATCACTGAATAATCAAATTTTTGTTTACACTTATCATTTTTTTTTTTTTTGAAGCACGTGAATATTTGTAACCTGATGAAATAAAAAAAAACAAATTTATAATATACCTTTTTGTTTCCTTATTTTTTTTCCATTTACGTTTTCAAAAAGAAAAAGAAAGTTAATAAAAAAAAAAAAAAAAACATCTGCTTTGTTCTTCTTCGAATTTTTTTTTTTAATTTTAATTCTGACGAAATAAAAATATGAATAAAAGAATAACTCGTGTTATAAAATTTCGAGTCGATATTTTTCAAGATAATTGTTTTCATTCAAGATAACCAGTTAGTCAAGTTTTTTACTATCTCACTATTTTTTTCTTTTTAATAGAGAAAAACGAAGATACATTTTAATAGCACACATGTCGAACGATTGTGAAAGCACGGCTAGAAAGAGACGTTCATTGTAATGTGAGTCTCACGATAGGTTCGAGAAAAGAGAGAAAGAGAGAAGAAGCACTCAGGTAGTAAGCCTCTGAAGTGCCTCGATTCCCTTTATCCCTCTACTGCTTTTTCACCGTCTTCATCTATCTCTATTTATTCTACGAATAGATGCCTTCGACGTCTTCGTTTCGTTTCGTGTTCGTGTTCGGTGAACGTATCTCATGGTTTTATGTCCCTCCTAAGTTTTAGGTTGCGTCTAATTAGCTTATTTATATTACATTACATAACTGGAGTCAATCTTTGATCAACGTTCAATGTTCAAGAATTATTGATCTGAAAGGAAAAAAACTATTAAAAAAAAAAAAAAAAAACAAAATAAAAAAGAAAAATTAAAGTCAAAATGCAAAATGATTTTAAACGATGAAGATACGACAAACGAAATTTTATTTTTTTCTTTCTCGAAGCCTCTAACGTGGATATAAATAGGATTAAAATTATATACTTCGCACCGTTGAATATTTCAATGTGTCATGGAGGATTTGTTCTAAGCGAAAAGACGCAAGAGATGAGAAATCGAGCATGCTAGGAAGCTCAGAAATTTCAGACAAGTCTTTTAATTCAAGCAGACATGTTTATCAAAAATTTAGGCCATGCATAATTTTCAAAGGTATATATATATCATTGAAAGATAAAATTTACTTTTTCGCATTTATTCTATCGCTTTATCTAAGTTCGCGGTCAATGGATTGTGGGGGAAAAAAAAAAAAAGAAAAAAAGATACCATTATTAAATTAACTAAGTAGATTATGTGATTCGAACAAATTATTTGAAGTTAACTGTATCGACGTTTAAACTTGAACGTACCTATATTGTAAATTACAGGTTCAAATTATGTTATTCGTAAGCAGCGTTCAATTTGAAGGGAAGCTCGAACAAAAAGAAACAAAGAACGTCTGAATGTCGTACCATGCACCAATCGTACCATCGTACTCGTAGAGAAGATGGTAAGGCGCGAGGACGCGATGGAATCCATTAATTCACTCAGCAAATTTGTTGCTCGAAGCTGCCACTCGAAGAGCCTTGACTGGGCGTTTACCCACTATAAATCGGTTGAGCACGTGGCGTTCGTTTGGATCGGCAGGAAGACCTCGTTTAATTGTCCACAATGCCTTAGACCGCACGAAACCAGCTCGTTATTAAAGAGAATATTAAGGGACGTCAACTCTCTAAATAAACTCTTTTTAAAGAGTACTAAAATTCTTTCCAATAAAATTTCTATTTGTATTTCATACAAAATTGAAGTTATTAATAAAATTACCAAAGGATCTATTCGAACTTCATTAAGATGCTTCCCTTCATTTTTCGTTTAATTTTATTCTCAAGCTTGATGTTGATCGTGTGTGATAATTTGTTGCATTACAATTTTCTGGATCACCGAGTATGAATGTCGAGATATGAGAAATTATCACGTAGACACGTTTATTTTATGAGACCACCCTCTAATATTTCATTATATCGGAACAAAGCGAACGTTTGCCATAAGCCTTGTGACTAAATGATTCAGAGGTATTCCATGATGACACATTACTTGAAATTAATAATTATAATGATATTAATTATAATAGAATTAATGAAGACATTTATAAGAAACATCTATCAACGATTATTTGCTTCTACTTTATAATTAATTATTATCCATGAATTTAATTATCTATAATATTTTTACAAAATGATTTTTTGATAAGAAGACATTTCTACTCGATGCATATTCAAAAATAATTAAATCTACCGTGTATAGAGATTTTTATATTTTATTTACAATAGAAAAATTTACTAACGAATGTATATAATCTAAATCTAGGAAATTGTCATCGACTACTGTCGCATAACGATACTACGTTTGGAAAATTCATCAATATATCTATAATATTTATAATAAACCTAAATGAATACTAGAGATAATTGAAACTATATGATAATCAAAAAAAAAAAAAAAATGAAGTTTGTCAAACTGACACACGTTTTTAAACAAATTATAAAATTAATTAAACGATAACGTGATAATTCTATTGAATGATTCAAATGTTATACAACATGCTATTAATATAAGAAAGCTTTTCGCGATATTTAATATATGAATATAATTAATAATATAAGAAAATCATATAACATAACACTTCGCTTTGTCTCTATACTTTTATTATCCTTTTTTGTTAGTTAGATATCTATATCAAAATCCAGATAATTATATTACAATGATTTATCTAATATTTCCTGGTAAATATTTTCCTGGTAAAGAATACATCTAATCCGATGTATTTGTCACTAAAGGAACCTTTAGATGTTTTCCTCCTTCCAAATTTTATTTGAGACAACTGCGATAATAAAAATACGATTAGACGAGACAATAAATGCTTGATGCTTCCAAATAAGGCATTCACACTGGCGAACTGAGCTTCAAAATCTATTTAGGGTAACGTCGTCTCGTTAATAAGTTTTCACTTTTCATTAGTGGATGTTCGACAAAATCTCTTTCTGGCCCACCAAACTGCTGCCAAAGTAGCCGCTAAAAATCCAATACCAGCAACGATGCCCATAGAAATTGCTCTATTTCTACGATATGCTGGTACTTCTAAACTGATACGCCCGCTAATAGCTTCATCGTCTGAAAGTGACATCGCTGCTACCTCGAAAGTATATTGACTTTCCTCTTCTAACGTTTTCACTGTAATTAGAGAAAAAAATGAGAGAGAGAGAAAGAGAGATAGAACATTTTTAACTGATAATTCATAATTTTAAACTTAAATTCAATCTTTTACCTAAATAATAAGTGTCCGTTGTTTCGGATCTTCCATATAAATGTTGTGCTGGACCTCTAAACCATCTTACGACATAGAGCCTAACTTGACCTCTACCTTCTGATGGTGGTTCCCAAGTGACAAGATAACCCTCTACTGTCGCTTGAACTCTTACATTACGAGGTGGGCCCATTTTTTCTTCCTCTGGATTTAAAAAACAAAATTCGCGTGAGAATAGATATCGATCTTTGTCATCGTAATTTCAACTTTTACAAACCTAATGGACTACGAAATTCTGACGCTGAATTTTGATCGATGGCTGCTGCAATAAATAAATTCAATAGATTTAAAATTCAAATAATGTCAGATTGTTGACAATTTTTCAAACTTACTTGGTTTTGTAAATACCCGAAGTGCCTTGCTAAACATTCCATCGCCGTGTTTGTCTTGACTCAAAACCATGAACTCGTATTCTCTACCAGGATGCAAATTATTCACCGTAGCTTCTGTGATCTTACGCGAAAGTATCTTCATGGTACGCCATTCTGACATATCGGTAGGTCTATACCTATTTTTTAAAGAGAAATGAAATTTTCTCTTTATCCTTCTTTTAATCTTTTTTTTTTTTTTTCAAAAGAATATAATTCTTTTATTACCAGACGGAATATTCCATCTTTGGTCTAACGTAGCCAGGTACCCACGTCAAGGTTACCGCATTTTTACTACTATTGGCACTGAGATTATAGGGTGCTCTAGGTGGAATATTCAAAACCATTAATTCTGTATCAGCTACTACTGTTGCTGCTTCATTGCTAGCTGCACATTGATATAATCCACGATCTTGTTCTTGAATTCTTTCGATGGTCAAGTTGCCACCTGTTATAATTGTCCTATCACGTGGCAGTGGTGAGCCATCCTTCAAATAATAAAAACATTTTTGTGAATCATTATTGACACACATCATTTAATGACAATGTTGTACACTTCAAAAAAGAGAATTATGCTATTATACGTACTTTGTACCATGCTATTGTAGGTCGATGACTTTGATCACCATCACTGGCATCACATGGAATCTCTAAACTCTCACCTAATTTTCTCATATACAAATGTTGCGGCGTGACCGTGAAAACAGGTGGTCTTTGGACAACCTACGATTTTAAAGTTTACATTTTATTTGAAGATAAAATTTCTTAAAGAAATTTATCTAAATTTCCATCTAAAAGATGGAACAAGTGTTTTAAATTTTACGACGATGCACATTAGACTTATTTGTTAGTCCAGAAGTGCTGGTAACTCTAGGGATGCACAATTGAAGAATAAAAGAGCGTTTAATGCTGATCGTCAATTGGTCAATGGTCTCGCTAGTAAACGTTGTCACGTTGTCTTTTACACATAACTATGTTGACTCGACGTACTCGAATGAAAAAATTGATTTAATCTTATTCAATATACTGTTAGCAGTTCAAGTTTAAGGACGAGCTTAATTGAAATCATATAATTAATATTGATATAATACTAACGACATTGATTGCAGGACTAGGTCCTTCGGTACCCAGATCGTTATAAGGCGTACAACTGTAACTTCCGGAATGCGTTTCGTCTACTTTGCTAAAATAAAGAGATCCATTTCTTCTGTAAAAAACACCTTGAACATTATAAGGATCGAAGAGGAATCCGTCCTTTTCCCAACGAAGATTCGTCAGCGGTGGATTAGCTCTAAAATGACAGTCCAAAAGGGCCGGCTTTCCATAGGGAAGATAAACTTCTCTAGGCGCGTAAATGACCTTTGCCTTATCTAAAACGAAGAAGATAAGATATAAAGACATTTAACATCATTAAAATCTCTCAAGGCACAAGAACCAAGCGAAATTACATTGAACGTTGAGAAAGGCCGAGGCATTTTGTTGATTCCCATTCCAACCGGTCACCCCACAAGTGTATTCTCCAAGGTCACTCATTAAAGTTGACTTTATTACCAACGTTCCGTTTTCTTTGATGGAAGCTCTTCTCTCGAGATCCTTTAGATTAAAAAAAATTATTTGGAAATTTTTGTCAAAAACTCGTATAAAAAAGAATTGATAAAATAGAATTTTCGTCACAACTTAATATTGCAATATCGAATATTCTTTTTTTTTTTTTTTGCTTTTCCAAAATTTTTAAAAAATAGAAAATGTCTTAAGTAATATGATTTCCAACTCACCTTTACTTGCGAGATCTCTATACTTTCGTGAAACCAGGTTACGGTAGAAGAATTATCTTTGACAACGCAATCGAAAGAAACTGGCTCGCCTTCCATAACGGATTTGTTGACGGGCGGCGTCGTGAAGAGGGTCTCACCTGGAACATTTGTCGGAAGCGGCGACACACCTGGATTGAACGATTTAACAAGGTCTGCCCAGTGTTTGTTTGTTAATTGCAGGCTGGATTATAATCATTTTTATTTTTTTTTTTGCTAATGGATCATCAACGTTCTCTCGCGAAAAAGCACGTTAACGCGTTTTTTTCGATAGGAATTAATAGTATTATCTTGTTGGTAATTGGACGTGCAAATTTATTGATATTATTAGCATTTGTTAAAATCTTGCGCGTCAACCAGAGTTCAAAAGCCGGATGCACGTGAACTGTAGAATGATGCAATTGTATTTAATCGATCAACGAGAAAATAATCTGCTTTGTGATCCATTATATGATTTTCGATAGATCGAGGAAAAGGGTGTGTTTTTTGTTCGGACGAATCTGTACTTGTTCTGGAATGGATATAATACAATGTATGCCTAGTACTATTGTTCGACGTATTATATTCCTTTTTTATATGTTAAAAGATAGACATTTGTTGTTACTATAGTTTAGCAGTTTAATTCGTAAAATAAAAGAAAAAATTAATTTAAGTTTAAAGATGAATATTTTAGGAAATGCACAAATCTGAAAAGTTTTCGTTAACATCATATCGTTACTAACAATTGAAAAATAACCCACACACGTAGTAATTCAGAGCCTCTCAAATCATCCAGTGGATAATTTAATATGCTGAAACCAGAACTCTGCTTGGATTAATTAGTACAGTCGTCGCTCGTAACGTGAGAAGTTTTACACTTGTCACGAAATATTCAAAAATAAAAGAAGAGAATTGAGAAAAAGTACAATCTATAATTTGTCTCTACTTATTTTCAGAAAAATTCTCATTAAAAATTTTTAATCATATATCCGTATTTCCGTTGAGCGAATAAAGTTAATAAAAAAATATCGAATTAGTTTAGTCAGCTTATATTGAACGAAATTAATAGACCGAAAGAACGGAGTGCCATTTTTTTTTATTGCCGAAAAAGGCTGAGTAAAGAATGTTGAAAAAGCTCAGACCCAGTTCGTTGGTTAGGTAGATCGGTTAGACAAAATAGCCTGACCTCGATTAGGTCTTCACGGTTAGTTCAGTTCAGTAACACGTTTTACCCACGATTTAGGTTAATATATCCTTCAGCTTTAGCAAGATAGAGCGAACGAGGAACAAATTAATCGAGTTAGTAAATCTAATAATTATTTATGATAGAAACGAAAGGAACGTATTGTCCTTACCATCGATGGCCAGATGAAACCAGGTGCCATTTTTTCTTGAATTAGGTGTTCTGTTTGGAAAGATAACGCGACATTCGTACCAGCCCTGATCGCTCTCTCTGATGTTGGTGAGATTGATGCTGCCCTGACCATATCCGCGAGATAACGAGTCCTCCAGCAAGTGTATGCGTCCTCGATAACGAGGATCCAACGTCATCTCTTCATTATACCACGAGAAGACGCCGTGGCCCTGAAAAATCGAGTGACGAAGTCGATCGACTCGAGAACAATTCCAAGAAAAGAATTCTCGGGACGCGTTAGTTCTATTTCTTGGTCAAATGACATTTATTAGCCGACCTAGATTACTCTTTCGCATAGTTTTTATTTCATCATGAAATTTAGATAGCTAGTTGTTACGAGCAATGTCGCCTTTAACATTATTCGAACTGAAAAATGGGAAAAGGAGGTTTGAAGAAAACGAAAATTGCAATGTGTAACAGGATAGTAATTGTAACGATGATCTTTAACAACCTCCGTCATTTTGTAGAGGAAAACGCTCACGCGATTCTTCATAAAAGCGTAACGCGTGTCTAAGAATGAAATGCTCATTAATTATTAAAGAGAACATAATTATCTTTAGCTAATCACGTATTATTCTCGAGATTTAACTTTGAAGGTCTTCAGATGAGAAAGAAAAAGATGTGTCTAGACAAATCTAAGTTCCGGAAAAGGCTAAAGGTTCGCGTTAACGTGACTTAGGGTAGCACGACTGAAACAAGGCTGGCAAAAACAGTGCTAATCGTCCCTAATCGTTTGACAATGCGTTAACAGTGACCCACTGGTTGGACCCCTCATGTCGCGAACTCGCACTGACTAAATATAATGCAGCCTTGTGTCCCGTACTCCAATTACTTCGATAAGGATAGAGAGAAAGAGAGAGAGAGAGAGAGAGAGAGAGAGAGAGAGAGAGGGAAAGAGAGCACCTGTTTTGCATACGCATCAGCAAACCAATCGGGTTAAGTTCCACTTGATTTTATGTTCCAGCCATGTGACAACGCACAATATGTTTCCGTTGTCCGATTCTCATTCTCTCCCGACGCGTAGGTCGTAACGTCCTTTAACGAAATATGAACCGGAAAAATCAGCAAGTCTCAATCGTGTTCGATTGAGGTTGTTATTTTAACGGTGTTCCAATGATTGTACTTCGATGATTGCTTGAGAAATTACGATGTCGACAAATGTCATACTAAGACATGACAAGATCATCTACCGAACAAATTCATATAATATATGTATGTAATAAGACGTATAAATATATTTCATAACCACGACGTGTTTCGTATTTTCGACGAGGACAGATATATTGCATAACGAAATGAAATCGAAACTAGCTCGGTATTAAGGTTCCCACGACGATTCAACGATATTATCGAAGTGGTTATCTATATCGAAGAAATGGAATAACCTGCCTTAAGTTACCAAACCGAATGTTCCATCTCTATAGATTTTTCTTTTTTTTGTTTTTTATTTTATTTTATAAACATAATCAATTTATTAATGAAGCTGATCTTACGATTATATTGATGTTTTTTTTTTATAATATGATTGTAAAATATACTGATATCGACACCAAGGTGCAGAAGTAGTTACGTTCGAACATCGTTATCGTCATCCCTTACTAACCACAAACCGCATCACGAAGAAAAATAATTATATATCCATTGGATAACGCTTCAATATCGCACTCAAATCGATATCGTTTACAATTATTATATAAAAGGGTCGGTAAATTTTGAAAATCATTTGAACGAAACGATTTAAAATTCATGATTTTATATCGTTTATATTTCTTAAAAGTTGAAATAATTTCAGATCGATTTCTATCAATGAAACAATAGAATAAATATTTATAGATAATCGGTTTATCGATTCTCCGATAAAATGTATTACGTACAAACGCAACGGAGTTTTACTTCATATTCTAACGCGGAAATATTTCATTTAAACACTTACATCACGATTCCACTGAAGAATATACGGGATCGGTGTCTCGTGCGGAAAGTCAAGATCACAATTAAATACCACGTACTCTCCAACACCCGCCGTCAAATAATTCGGTTCTGTTTCCTCCTCCAATATCAAGCCGTAGTTAAATACTGTAAAGAGAAAAAAGTAAATGAAATAGAAAGAAAGAAAGGAAAAAAAAAGAAAAAAGAAAGAAATTGTATTACGCGTTTTAAAAGTATCCACGAATCGTTTCGATCGAATTAGCACAAGAACGAGTGTAACTAATAATGATACTTGAAATCAATTGTAAACGAGCTCTCCTTACGTATTTAACGAAAAAATCATCAATACTCGTTCTTCTTGATATGATCTAATTGTTCTAAAATGATTAAGTTCTAAAACGACGATATGTAAATAAAAGATAAATCAAATCGTATAAGAAAAAGAGTTTTTAAATTATTTTAATGAGAAATGTCTTGATAAAATCGCGAAACTTGTTTATCTCGAAAATAGTGCCTCATGATTTCAAATCAATCGAAAACAATAGAGAGAGATTCTAATCTAGAAATGAAATGGTGATTACCTTGGCAAAATACGAGCAAAGGTGGCAGCAGTTCGAGAAAGCTTCGGGAGCCGGTCATTCTCGTAGATCGAGCGACGTTATCCTCTCACAAACGCATGGATTCGTTTTTTTTTCAGATATTCTTCGAAAGGATTCTTTGCTTTTGATTACATACAAACTTCGTTGCACCTAAATAACAGCGATTAGGGATGAACGCGAAAAGATAAAACACATTCGTTATCACCCACACTAATTAAGATTTCGTACACGCGAGTCGTTCGAAAGCACGTGACACTTTCACGATCGCTTTATCATTTTCCTTCACTTCCTATTCTTCTTCTATTTTGTTTTTGTTTCTTTTTTTTTTTTTTTTTCTTAATTCTTTGTTATCACTATTTTACAAACAATAGATCATGTTTTTCCTCATATCTTTATAATTAATTTACGAAAAGAAACAGTAAATCACTGCTCGCTCCAAAAGATTTTCCCGAATTTGTCTTCTTGAATAAAACGTTTGACGAGCTCAACGTTGATCGAGTGTCTGTGAACACGACTGAACTACGTCTACCAGCGAGAGTAGCCTCGGTCTATTCCGAGCGGATACGAGAGTAGTCGGTCCTACGAGGAGGTGTCGCGAGGAGGAGCTTGGACATTCGAGAGAAGCCTATGGGATTCTACGTTTATTCGAGCGCGCTTCAACTCTTGTGGAAAAATCCTTTTAATATATTTCATATGCTAATAGGAATAAAAGATTTGATGTGGGAAAATCAATGATTACGACAACATTTTTGTCGATTTGAACAAACTTCATAAAGATATACAAATTGAAGAAAACTATCATGATTAAAATCAGATTATTAAGGATAAAATATTAATTGAAATTTATTTAATTAATTCTTTTCATTATAAAGTTTACTTTTAAAATGATCTTATGGGATTTATATTCGATATTCTTAACTCGTATCATTTATATTAAAACTCATTAAATCCAATTCTTTGTGCATGTGTTTTTCTGAAAAAATAATTAAAAAAATGAATATTTTAAATGAATCTTATTCAAGAGTCAAGGTTACACTGGGGTCTTCCTTTAATCTTATCGCGTCTCATAGAATGTATTCATCCGAATAACAAACGCGTGCTCTTTTATATTGAACAGAAGAAGAACGAAATAAGCATTCAGCAAAGCTCTGATCCTTAAGTCGACGCTTGGCTTTTGAGTAGAGATCTTCTTGCATTTTAAAACGAAGGGAGAGACTAAAGAGAGAATTTATCGTTAGATCTCTTGATCCTTTTAAAGTCGGCGAAAATTAAAGATTAAGCAATCGTCGAAATGAATGAAATTTCAAGAACGAAAGTGTTAGAATTTCAAAGAACTCTCAATCTCTTCAATCTATTATTGCTTTCCGATAGTTCCTCTTTAATCTTATTAAAACATATATTCGAAAATTAATTTTGTTCATATTTTAAGATATTAATTTCTGTGCGCATTCGTACTCGTGTACTTGTTTCATAGCGATCGTGTTGCTGACACAATGTTATACCGAGCAAATTGAGCTACCGCATTGATTATTCGCCCACGCTCAGTTTAGATCAAATTGTATTAAGCGGGTCGATAGGATGCATACTCAGGGAAGAGCATATATTCGTCTTTAACGAATTTGAGTACACCAATATTTGTTGTAATTATGATAAAAGATTAAAAAAATTTCGTTCATTTCTTGGCAAAAAGATTTCCTTTCATGCCGATCTTAAGTATTCTATTAGATCGAAATCGTTTACGATTATTACGCGTGTACGCAACAAAATAGAAATAGAAAATAATAATTTTGGTAATATTCCGTTATAAACAAGCATTTATTTGTCTGTCATTTAGTTTCATTAAATTTTAATGAAATTTGTACGATGAAATAACTGAAGATTTACTGAAAAGTCACATCGAATGCGAATGCTTGCTCGCTCGGATTAGCGCGCGCGCACACGCCTGCGCTCTTTGCAATCTCGCGCGCGCCATTTGTGCGTGGGTGACCTCAGATTACGTCACATCCGTCCCTTGCCGCATTAGTAGACTGCCCACAGCCTTGTCACGCTGTTGAAGATAATGAATCCATTCGCATGGATCACGATCTAGGATTGGATGTGCATGGGACAGTGGAAATAAATGCGTGCATAATGACACCGGCCGCATTATTTCATCGTTGAACGAGAGGAGAAAACCAACTTGTTCCTGGTCCATCTACCATTGAACCAATCCGATCCTAGACATTAGTCGACTTTCGAAATGTTGTGTTAATCGTGGGATCCGTGTACATGGGATTCGATCTACGTTTCACTTTGTAATAATTATCTCGTATACTCACCTGTCGGATCTTATCTCATATCACTAACAAGGAGAAAGTAAATTTGATCAATTAGATGTCGGATTAGGTATTTTTCTTTTTTTTTTTTTTTCTGTTTTTTTCCAACAAGCCAATGTTACCCGAGAACATTTGTCATGTCCGACACATGCTGATGACACAAGCCCCGTCTTCTAATCATGATTAATGTCTACAACGTGTCAAGCTTAGATTTCGGATGTGCATTAGTCACGAGACTGTCCGAAACATCGGTTAATCTTAAGACAATTACTATTAAGAAATGTCACCTTGACAATAGATAAAATAATTTAAAAAGGAAATCGTTTGTATTAATTACGAAAATTTTGATATTGTGAAAATATTATGATATTTAGGAGACAAAACGTTTTTAATATTTTCTATTTCTTCATTCAACGATAATCAAAGATCTTTCGCAAGTCTGGCTATTACTGGTACGTTCTACTTTCCGAAATGCTCGCGTATTCTGCACATCGAGGGAAATCAAGGAAATTGCAGTAATTCTCGGTAATCAGTGCCATAGACGCTTCGTACGAACATTCCCCCTACGCCATATCGTACTGAGATTCCGCGATTCTCAGATCATCCTACGAAAATATATCCTCTGAGACAGTAGACCGACCTGATTCCTATATTGACACTGATCTTATTACCTTGGCCAATGATCCTATTCAAAGAGCATTCTAGAACACGCTTGATATTCTGGATATCGAAATGTTTCTGTACAAATTCTAAGGAACATAACAAAATTATGTCGAGTATATATTGCTGAGTTTTTTTACTTCACGATTTTATGAATAAAATTATTAGAATGAGTTCATGATGGGATATAGGTATGTATACATATATATGTACTTTGGTAATATCTTATTTTAAAGAATTAATTAAGTGCTCTCAATGTATATTTTGTGCCATCTTACCTATTTTAAATATATATATATATATATATATATATATATATATATCTTATTTCTCTTGCAATAATTATCAGCAAAAGGTAAAACAACAACAAAGGGGCATTATAGATCATCCTGCGTTTCGTCGCTTTCGTTTCAAATGTCGCTTTATTTTTCATTTTATTTAATAATAAATTGTCTACAATTTGTCCTAAGTTAGTACGTCTTGGAGTTCTCGGGGAGTTCGCGAGAAAGCATAGATCGATCGAATCAAAACGGGGTTGTTGGTTGGTGAACATAGAGGTTAATCGCTTACTTATTGTATCATTTTCATTTTCTTTTTGTTTCTTTTTTTCTTCCCGTTTTCTGATCGTTCCGTTTATTCCTCATTTGTGTTCACCCCGGAAAGTGAGAAAGAAAAGAAAAGACAAGGTGTGGAATTGATTGGGCGTGTGCTCGCGCGCGCGCATGAACAAGACGACGACGACAACGACGACGGAGGGTGATGATTTTTCGCCGTGAAAGCGAAGAAAAGTGAAAAGACGGACGATTGAGAGTTAAAGAAGAAGAGCGTTTTACGCGTTTTACAAGAATTAGGTAGATTTGTTCTCTTTTTTTCTTTTTTCGATCCATTTTCTTTTCTCACCTCATTCACGCCGCTTATGCGAAGGGTTCCTTAAGAAGTTTTACAACGGCGTGTGCGTGAAATATATATGCGATTATTCATAAAGTTTTGCGACTAAAATGAAAACTCTTAAATACCATTGTTTCTTGTACTGTGGAAAAAGAGAGTCGACGGATTCTCTTACGAATTATTTAGGTGCGATTAATTACTAAAAAACGCAATAACGATTCGTTCGCCGGTGTGTCTGTCTGTGTGTATGTATATGTATACGAGTGTAAACGCGCGAAAGGTGTTCGCTTCCCTTCTTGATATTTTTCTTATATTTTTTTTTTGTTTTGTTTCTTTTTTTGTTTATTTTTTTTTTTTTCCTTTTTTTAATACCTCGCAACTTCTTTTCTCCCCTGCCGATTACACGACGATCGTTCCTCGATCGATACTTCGTTGTATCGTGTCGAGAATGAAAATATTCGAGATTCGATGCTTAATTGTATCGTCGCAAAATCGGTGTCAGAGTCAATACCCGAGAGCCATAAGCTATTCTTTCTAATTTCGTTTGTTTTTTTTTTCTTTCTTTCTTTCTTTCTTTTTTTTCTTCTTTTTTCTCATTTTAATTTAATTCTTCGTTGAGATATTCGTCCCGATCGTTTGCATCGTATTTGATCAATTGCGATCTTGATAACGAACGAAACTAGATTTTCGATTACGGTCTTTCATTCTGCGAAAGCATTTCCGATTTCGTAAGTCTGGAGTATTGGAGTTTCACGCTTACTATTATTCTGATCAAGATCTACACCGACGTATAAACGAACGAACGACGAAAAAATAATTTGTATTTTGATTTACATCTTTGCCAATTGAAAATTGAGAAAAAAATAAATCTCTCGGTATGCCCTATGGCTTTCAGGTACGCTCGTATGGAGATCGAAAAACTTAACAACTAACATACGAGACCGTCGACGATACTTTTATTTTCTTTAAACTATCTCTCGTTCGGCTTGATCCGAACGTGACGAGATTATAGAGACGCGAATAATCGTTAAACGGAAAGTACATTCTTTGTGTGTAACGTCGAGCAACTACGTGACTACGCGAAAAGAGAAGTAAACGTAAAAACGTACAAAAAATGAAGCTTAACTTCTCGCTCGGCCAACGAATGTGTATATTAGTAAAAGATGGGCGGGTGTCGAACGTTTTACGCAAATTCACGATTCAACCATATTTCTTTTAACAATCGTTAAGACGCCGGATTCATTCACGCTGAACCCTATTTCATTTCTCATTCTCTCTCGGACTCACACACTATCGCTCTTTGTCTTCCTTCCATCTTTTCTTCTTATTAATTTTTTTTTTTTTTCATTTTTTTTCTCTTTTTTTTTTTTTGTTTTTGTTTCTTTTATCCATGATAACCGCGAGGCTTCCTTCAGATTTTCTTAGTTAATTCTATCCTTTTCGTTTTTTTTTTTTTTTTTTTACGACCATCCACATTTAGCGTGTCCATTTGAGATCGTTGTATCTAACTATGATATATCTACACGTTACTTATACGACTACGTCTCGGTTTTTGTTTCTTCGCTTGCTTCTTTTTAATTCCCTTTCCTGTCCACATATGGAAAAGAAAAACGTGGCCTAAGTAGGGGGCGAGAAGAGGTCGACGTTTTTAATTATTTTTCTTGTTTTTTTTTTTTCTTTTTTTTTCTCTTTTTTTTCCTTGTCTTTCAATTCATTCGCAAAACTTTTGTTTCGATCTTTCGCGAGTCCTCTAACGATGTCAACGAAGACAACGCGAGAACGATCGCGGGGCGAGTAACGACGATTCGATTTGTACAAAGTACTTGGTATTAAAAAAGTGTGATGATTTGGTGCCATCTTGAGCGCGCGCGTACTCGAAACAAATTCGTTTGAGAAATCGAGAAAGATCGAAATTTCTTTGATTCCATGATCTTAAGCATTTTCTCATAATTTTCGAAATTTAATCTTCGTGACTTGGTCGAACCTTGGAATACCACGAATGCTTATTTTTCATATTACATGATAATTTTCGTCGAATATTGATATTGAAATAAGTCTCCTTCGATTCTCTATTTACTTTTCTTCTCTTTTCTTTTTTTCTCTCTTCTTTTTCTTTTTCTTTTTTGCTTTAAAACGCAGCCTCTCAAAATCCACCCCCACCGTTCGTTCGCGAAATACAGGCATACCGATCGATCCCTCGGCGCGTTTTCATCATTCTCGTTGATTAATAAACTACACGCTACGTCGTTACGATTTACAATATCAATTAATTATCAAATTATTAAGTCAATCATTAGAATTACTTTAGAATATTGGTACACTTCGCGTCATCCGGCATTTCTCGTTATTCTCATCACGTCGTTTTCTCTTCCCTATTCTACGTTTGTTCGTTCGCTCTTTTTTTTTCTTTTTTTTCTCTTTTTTTTTTTTTTTTTTTTTTTTTTTCGTTTCTCTTTCCATTCCTCTCACAATATACACAAAGTCTATTTTTTTCTCTCATTCGCACACTTACATTCGCACGTTTCGGCAAACACGCACTTTACTTCTTTAACAAAAAATTCTATTCAACCACGAGAGAGAGTCGATCCTTTTTCGTTTCCCCATCTCCTTTATCAACTCTTTCTTCTCTTTCGTGGTTTTCGTCGCATCATTATAGTTGAATCGTGATTATGGCCCTCTTATAAGTATTTATAATATAATATATATATAAATAATTATTTGTACTATAAAAAAGTAAAACGTTAACGTCGAGGTTCTTCAGGTGCGGTTTAGACCTGGGGAGTCTTCGGGATATTTCGGTAATGCGAGGAAAAGAGAGATCGATGACAGATAAATAGGAAGAGAAGAGTTGTGAGAAAAGAAATTATTATGTCGATTAGCTTCTCGTCGAACCTGACTTTGAAAAATCGCAAAAGGCGTCGTTTGAAGGAACGAATCGTCTTATCGCGAACGTTTCTTTTCTTTCGTCCTTCTTTCGTTATTTAATAATAGTAATAATAATCATAATCATAATTATAATTCTAGTGACGCATAACGATCATTTCGTTTTTTAGACCGTATTTATATTCGCCCGCGTACTCTCTCGGTCGCACTTCCGACCTTTGACCTCGACATCGAGATAATTCGAAACAATATGTACTCTTTCTTTTTTTTTCCTTTTTTTTTTTTTATATATCTTCTTCTTCCACTTTCTTCCTTCGCCCCTTCCTTTCTTCCATGTGGGACTTTTCATTTGCGTTTCTACGAACGCTTCTTTTTTTCTCCCTTTCGGTGTGTGTGTATGTGTGTGTGTGTGTGTGTGTCTGTCTGTCTGTCTATGTGTGTGTATGTGTATGTATATGCGGGTGTATGTACTTGTATGTTTGTCGTGGTGTTCCTCGCGTATTTTTATATTTATATTTATATTTATATTCATATTTATATTTATTTATATTTATATTTATATATTTATATATATATATTTATATGTCGCGTCGGTGTACGCGTGATACGCACGTTCGCGCGTAATAATTAATATCTCTTTTTTTTTTTCTCTCCTCGATGGCGCTAAAATCTCGGCTGATCGGCAATTTAGACGTGATTGCACACACGCATGTACGCACGTTCTTCCGCCCTTACGAAGAAGAATAACCGTCATTTCTTCTTCTTCTTCTTCTTCTTTTTCTTCTTCTTCTTCTTCTTCTTCTTCTTCTTCTTCCTCTTCCTCCTACTCCAATTTCTTTTTCATCATTTTTTTTTTTTTATCATCTTTAAGGATTTGGTCGCGACGGAGGAACGATATGTCGTACGAAAAGAGAGAATCGATCGATTCATTTCTAATCGTCATGCAAGTAAAAAAGATAAAGAAGAAAAATCGAAGGAAAAATGATTTCGAGCTTATCGACGATATCGTTCGTTATTAATTGAATCGAAATTGGACGCTAATTAATGCTATTCCTCGAGACTCCAAGATAGCCGCCGTTTTATCGGCGATGTCGCACCAGCTCCGACTGGCGGCACTACGTGCGAGCGTGCGCATGCGTATTCTGCGCTATTTGCGCGCCGGCCGAGCGCGCGTAAATTCAAAGAACATTATTTTTACTTCTTGTTTCTTTTTAAATTACTTAAGAAAAATTATTGTGCCGATAATATGTTGGGTCGCTAGCGAAACCCTAAACAGGCAGTGCAGTACGAGTGAGTCCTTAAGCAATCTCGAGGCAAGCTTCGGCCTAATATCACGTTTCGAGTCCATTGCTCATCGATATAATTACTTTTTAGGCACGACCGCAGGGAGTTCCTTATGCTCTCGATATTAGCGAAAAGTGTAACAGACGATTATCTCCGAAACTACTTGAGATATTCAATAACCCATTTGGATCTTTACGTTTCATATCAAAATCTAAATATATGTGTATCATGTGTGTGTGTGCGTGTCTGTGTACCCGGTCTACCGTCTGAACGGGTAGACGGATTGATTGAAATTTATATAAAAACTGAGATTACAAGTTATGAAGATCCACGAGAAATTCAAGTTCAATTTTGTCTTTTGCTTTAAAAAGGACGGGCGTTTAAAAAAATTTATATAAAACTGAATGTGCAACGAAAATAATAAACATTGTGCGGGAATATTTTAAAATAGTATAAGCGATTAACTCGAACTACATCGGTCGTGCCTGTTGCGAAAAAGTGACGCTTTTTCGCTGGTGGTTTAGGAGACTGAGTCTCCTGGTTATCGTGTTATACTGCCACAATTTTTGCATCGTGTTGTATGAATTCGTGTTATATGAATCTTTGTTATATGAACCCGCATTATACGGGGATCTACTGTACTATTCCGACTTGTTTTAATGTGTCTTCGTGTGTACGCGCGTGTTTCGTAATGTTAATGAGAATGTGTCTGTGTATTTATGCGTGTGTGTATTTTTTTGCGTGTGTTTCTCCTTATTTTTTTTCGATTATCTTACTTTTTTTCATTTGCTTTCCATTACTTATTACTTACAGCGTACGATTACGTTTAATCTTAACGTTTCGGTTTTTTTCTTTTTTTTTTTCTTTTTTTTTTCTTTTTTTTTTCTTTTTTTTTTTTGTTAAAAGGTATACGGAGCACGTACAGTGGTACAGTTTCTTTGGAGTGTCATACCGTTTGTCTATCTATTCCTCTTTCTCCTCCCTTTCGTTTCTTCGTTTTATTCCCTCTCCTTTTCTTATCGTCGATCTCGTTCTCTTATGTTTTAACGACCCGCCTCTTATCTCGAGCTAGCGGGAGATATCCATCCTTTTGCGCGACTCATAGCCACGGGGCAGTTTCACTGAGCTTTACAAAATAGAATTGTCCCTTTCGTTTCGTCTCTCCCTTCCTCAGCGTTTTTGGTGCGTTCCTTGATTCTTTGTTATTATTATGTACTTTATGTTAAAAATCACGGTCCACTCGGTATGGACGTAGGCGCGGTTGGTATTATCGCGGAACGCAACCAGCAACAATAGCTTCTCTTTTTTCCTTTTTTCGATTCTCTTCTTCCGTCTTTATACGTCACGTGACGTTCATCGATCATAGGCAATTTCGCTGTTTTCATCCTCGTTGGATCGTCTTCTGCCGATAGGCGATCTCAAGAAACTCGTTCGGTGCATGATCTCATTTGCGCTTTCTTTTAATCGTAAAAAAAGACGCGAACGTCTGAACGTTTCGTATCTACTACGTTGTTCTTCGTGATCGAGGGGAAACATATGTATTTTGAGCTTGGCGCTCGTAAAAACAATCCTCTCTTAATATCGGAGAGGATTGCTTTGGCTAGCGGAATTGACTTTTTTTAAAACGCGCCTATATTTCGATACCGTTACGCGATGATGATTCTCGTTGTTTTGTGCCTTGACGATTGGTCTTAATGCCGAAGGATTTCCCAAAGGAAAGCACGTATACCAGGTTGTTTTCGACCGCGACAGATTCTTCTTGGTCCTCCGATATATTCGTTCAATGGGAATGTCTCGTTACTAGGTTTTCGATTATTGGACCGTATCTAATCGTATCACGCCACCACGATGCGAATCATTCTTGATCGTCGAATTCTCATTCAGCCTGACAAATTTTCTTCGAAGAGCTTTAACAAGCACTTTCCAAGTGAGTACTTTGCTTTCTCCTAGCCTGCCTTTGCCTAAATTGATGGAATTCGGCCTTCATGGCCTGCACTCTAGCCTCGATATTATCCCTGCTGTATCTCGATGGTTGATGATGAACCGTGTGCACCTGATGAACGTGCGGCACATGGATGGCGTGTATTTGATGAACCGGCGGTCTCTCTTCTCTAGTGGGAGTGGAGGCAGAGGTAGGTGTAGGCGTACAGGAGGCAGGATCGAACTCATAGTGTCCATCTACGCTACCAGCATCTACGGCATTCTTCAAGTGGCCGACCTTCGCCTGGTCCTGAAGCTCCAACCATCGACCAACCAGAGGAGGCGGCGGTGGCCTATAAGGTGGTGGTCTCCATTCAGCCACCGTGCTTCCGCTCCTCGAGCTCTGATTTTGTTGAGATGTATTCTTGCTACCGAAACCTGAACTGCTGGATCTACTTTCAGGCGAGGTCTCCAAATCCGGAGACGCAGCCAGTTCAGGCGCCGACCTGGCGTGCCTGGCGTGTCTCGGTGGAAGTCTCGCCCTTGGTCGACCAGCGGATTGAGGCGGAGACGAGGTAGCAAGAGGTTGAACGGGTACGAATCTTCTGGACTCGGCGTGGATCGCCTTCAAAGATGGGAGCTCTTGGCTGTAACGTTGATGAACAGTTCGCAATTGGAGGTAACTTGGAGGGGTCGGGAAGGATCTTTCCCCTGACGATGGTTGTCTCACGGAGCTGAGATCGCTGAAGTATAACGGCGTCCAAGGTACATTGGGACCGCTCGGTGAACTCGCTAAGAATCTGGGCGACGATATTGTACAGATCGTTGGTGGTATCCTGGCCAATGAATTCACTGCATCCTGATGGTGATGATGAGCAGCATGCAGAGCACCTATCGAGACACCGCTACCCGATGATCTCAGGCTCAGCTGACTGTTGCCGACCAAGGGACGTCGCCAAGAGGACTTGAGCCGTTGCTTAGGCAGAAAGCCACCGTCGTCGCTGCTTGATGCATCCAGGATGCTGTTGTTCGCCGAACTGAGAACCGAATCCGCCACGACGAATCGGCCGTCGGCCGCGCGAGAGATCTTACCGAGGGGACGACCGCGGCATGAGTCCGGGGTGTCTGGACTCAAAATCTCCCTTAGGAGATTTAGACCTGGTACTCTGCTTTTTCTAGGTCTATATAGTAGGACAGAAGAAACGTTAGAACGGACCTGCTCTCGCGATTCTTCGATTACAAACGACGCGATCGAGTATGCCGGATGAGATTGATTTTAATTTAGTTTGATAAATCTCTCACAAATGTTCGAGGAAACAAAATTTCTTTTCTTTTTTCTTTTTTTTTTTTTATTCTATTTATTTCCGGAATACTTTATCAGTCGTTTGATAAGACAAACACGTGCAACAACGACGCAACACGTAACGATAACGAACACAAGGGAAACGAATGACTAGAACAAAATAACGAAAGGCAAACGTTCAAGTTAAACGTCTATATAATTATTAAGAAATTTATCACGTATGATAGGTATATAATAAAGAATAACGGATGCAGGCGAGGAAGGCATGCCGCATGCGCATTCCGGTGCACGAGTGATAGGGGTGTGACGTAGGTCGTGAGTGGGTGGGCGTTGGCAGTGATTATTTTCATTTTTTCTTTTTTTTTTTTTCGAACACATTATTTTTTTCAGTCTTTCTTTTTTTCTTTTTTTTTTTCTTTTTTTTTTTTTTGAAGAACATTTACTTTTTTTCTTTTAGTGTAATCTTTTTTCTTTTTTTTTTTTTGCTCGAATATTTTTTTATGTTTTTCATAGTGATAGCAATTGTGGATTTAGGTGCTCCGAAACTCGTCACCTTTTTTCCTCCTTCGGGTCCGGCAGCAGGGAAAGATGGGGGAGAGAGAATGTTGTAACACAACGATTACATTCACAAAAACAATATCGTGGCGATAATAATAAGAAATATAATGCTAAATAACCGAGCTTGTTACTTTTCTAGGCGGTGATGTTAGGGAGCAAATAGATAATGCGTGTCATATTGTGTAATCAAGGTGACGGTTAAGGCTCTTTTGTTCTACCGATTATTTCTCCACGCTTCTTTGATTTATCCATAGAATAAATACTCAATTTTCTATGGGGATGAACCATCTTGTATTGTTTGCGAGTTTAAAAGAGTTTGTTAAAAAAGAACACATTAAATTAAACAGTACATATATTGTAACAGAGAAGAGAAAAAAAGGAATTTTTCGATGGAAGGATTTGATGGAAGGATATATTTTCTAAGAGTTTACGAAACAGAATTTTTAAAAGTGCAGGCCATATACAGGGTATTAAAAAACCCTGTATATATTCATATATATATATATATATATATATATATATATATATATATATATATATGTGTGTGTGTGTGTGTGTGTGTGTGTGTGTGTGTGTATGATTGTGTGTGTATGTGTATGTATTCGAATGAAAAATAAATACTTGAAGGCGGTAAGGATAAATTTTCTTGGAAAAATGTGAGATGTTTAACGATAAAAAATGTGATGTAAAAAGGCAGTAAACAGAAAAATACGACAATGGAGGCCATAGATAGACACGGCTGAGAATGGAGCCGCAGCGATAGCGGCTTACCTATCTTTGATCGTATATTTCCGAGTGTGTGTGTAAGTGAACGTGTCTTTCATAGATCGTCTAGAATCGAAAGACTGGAAAGAATCAAAATAACGCATAAGCATTTGAAATGACATTAAACTAGCGTGTTCTATATTTCTGATTAAACGACAATAATTCTGAAATCTTTTTATTTTCGGATATAAAAATTTGTCATCTCTAAAGATTTTCTAACGAAATAACGTTTAATTATATAGAATGATCAAGGTCCTGTGAACGCACACGCCTAATAGTATCATGCTTTCATAATTGCACGTGTGATCGTGTGACATGCCATTTACGTGTATAAATGTTTAAAAAGCGTATACAATGATCTTAGAAAAATTGTGTCATAAAAGAGAGACTCAAAAAACGAGTATGAATGAATACTACAGCGACGTGGAAAAAAGTGAAGACGAATGTGAAGAAAAAATGTAATGTTAAGAGAGTGGATCAAGTCTAAAACAAATTGGAAATTGCAGATATTGTTTCCTTGTATTTCGATTTTTAAACATCAAATATTAGATAGTTCCGAATCAACATCTGCATTTCCTGTAACCTTAACGAAGATACTGGCAATTTAAAAAAAAAAAAGAAAGTTTCCGTTTACCAGTAACTTGTCTTATTCCATAAATGTTAAATGTGGAAACCAAAAGGATGCAGCTACAGAATTTAGCTATAACAATAAGAAAGTTATCAGCTAAAATTAGTGCTCGTTATCGGGAAACTCGATGGCTGTTAACGTAAGAGAATTTAGATTAAAGTTGATTCAATTTAAATAGAGTTTTATCATTCTAACCATCGAATTTACCAATATTTCAAATCGACGTGTCCGTATTAAAGTGTCAAAAAAGAATGTCGGTGAGATCGCTAATCAAAATATGACGAATGAAGTTGGTGAAAGGGTAAAGTGTGCTATGGTATATGTTTGTGATGTCATGTATATGAGAAAAAGAGAGATAGATAGAGAATGGGAGGATCGTGAAAAGTTCCTGCTCCGTGATTATTAATGAATGATTAAATGAACAAGAGCAGTCAAAGAGAAAGAGAGCGAGAAGAGAGAAACAACACGAGCCAGCCTTCTACTCTCGACTTTTTCTCGATTCGAAGAGATAGATTGTATTGCCATTAATTAAGATTCAGAAGGATAAGCGACGGAAAAATATACAATATTGAAATATAAAAATATTTCAAGAAGAGTAATCATACGCAAGATCGAAAATGATCAACTGCCTTGCCTCGTCTCTTATCTATGTACTCCCTAAGGCCGCCGAACGAAGGTAATTAGGGTACTGACTGGATGTTACTAGTGTGACTCCTAGCTGTTTTGCCTGTATTGCTGATCTCATCTACAGTCATGACAATCATCCTAAGTAGTAGATAGTAGGTGGTAATGGTAGATTAGTAGGTCCTAGCAGGTAACATTGCAGAGCTGTAGTCTCGCATAATAGCGGTAGTAGTGGTAGTGGTAATAGTGGTAGATGGTAGTAGTAGTAGTAGTAATAGTAATAGTAATAGTAATAGTAGTAGTAGTAGTAGTAGTAGTAGTAGTAGTAGTAGTAGTAGTAGTAGTAGTAGTAGTAGTAGAAGTAGCAGTAGTAGTAGTGGTAGTAGTAGTAGTGGTAGTAGTAGTAGTAGTAACGGACATGTCCCACCGGCAAAGTGGCGTTTGCTCATTCGATCGACCGACAAGGATCGATGGCAATTTGATCGATCCGATCGATCTGATCGATCGATCGACGGACCGCTCGGCACGGCGTGTTTATAACACACACAAATACAGACATATATACCGTCGGCAAGTATCTTTCTCGGAAGCAACCGTGGTCTTGGGTTACGTAGTAGTAGTGGTAGTAGTAGTAGTAGTAGTAGTAGTAGTAATAGTAGTAGCAGTAGTAGTAGCGGTTGTAGTAGTAGTAGTAGTAGTAGTTGTTACGGTGATAGTACTTGTTATTATTTTCTGTGTGGTTAGCGGAGATTAGGCTTACTGTTCCGCCTCTCTATGATAAATACGCTGTCGTAATCTGGATTATCGAGGTGGAGCGCGTGATGGTCACGATCACGATTCGGGGGGGCCTGCTCGTGGACCGGCTCCGAGGTGGCAGTGGCGGGGGTGGTTACTTGCGTAGGAAGTGGTGGTTGATGAAGAGGTTGTGGTGGTGGTGGTGGTAGTTGCGGATTCAACGGGCTGCAACGGGTCAGCGTCGAGACTGACTCGCCGCACGCGTTTAGGTTTGTCGACCTACAGAAAACACAGAGAGAGAGAGGAGGACAAGAGACGCCCACGATTTTTTTCTGTTTCTTATTTTTCTTCTTTTCTTTCTTTTTTTTTCTTTTTTTTCCTTTTTTTTTTTTTTTTTTTTTAGTCTTCTATTCTTTTATTTCTTTTTAATGGTTTTTCTCTTTCTTTTCTTTCACGTGCTTGACTGTTTTCATTAACGTTTCATTTCATGTATCAAATATATTTTTCATTTATTTTATTTCTTCTTTTCGTTAATTTCATATTACATTTTTAAATATTGACGTCGTTTGTTCAAGAGACTTTATGAGTAGGAGAGAGAAAAAGAGAGAAAAAGAAAGAGAGAGAGAGAGAAAGAAAGAGAGAAAGAGAGAGAAAAAGAGACGACTTTCGAGGAAGGAAAGATGTCAACAGAATTAACGATATAAATTCTATTATCTTTGATCGATATTCGTATCTCCAACTTCCTCTCAGGAGTCTCTCGACCATCGGACATTTCTCTAGCTCGCGTCGGCTCTCTTCTGATCCTTGCTCTGATCGCGACCTCGGTAAGCGTTACCGAGTTAACGTTAACTCCGTATTCGTAGTCGGTTGAAAAATGTTGAACCCTCGACGTAAACCGTCGAACGTTCAATATTTAAGCAGCAAACGTCTTCCTCATTCATCGACTACGAATGCCGAGCTTTGTTAAAGTTCTTGGCAGTGGCTGAACCGTCCAGCCCGTTCTGGATATTCGTGTAGGTATCAAACGTGCATCGCCGATTGCTTCACGAGTTTTCCGTGTGAACGCAAACGATTTTGGTAAAAGGAGCCCCGTAAGATTCAAAAATTATAGATGAACTTACAAGGTATGAACGGGCTCGTCACGAGGGTAATGAAAGAAGAAAATAATTTATAGATTTTCATTTCGGAGAAGTAAAGTATGGAACGGGATAATGGAAAATTGGAATAGAATATCTGAGAAACACCCTCGCGATGAGCAAATGTGATTTTCACGAGTAACGATGTCGCTAGCGTTATAAAGTGAAAGTAAATGAAAGAAAAAAAAAAAGGAAAAAAAAAAGAAAATAGAAACGGCGACAGTGAAAATGAAAGAGGAACGATGATGTAAGGTTTATTAATACTATCCAACGTTGTCTTTGATTCCGGGTTGGTGCTGTCTGTTTCAAATGTTCGGTGTTACGTACAACTTATGTGTAAGCTTGAATATTATTATTATTATTATTATTATTATTATTATTATTATTATTATTATTATTATTATTGTATTATTATTATTATTATTATTATTATTATTATTATTATTATTATTATTATTATTATTATTATTAGATCTTCTTTTCTTTTGATAACGCGTCTTCTCTCGGTTCTTAGTAAGTATGGGGATTATTATGTTTTTCGAACGTAACAAAAATTGTGATGTGCACGTAACAATGGAAATTCATCCCGGAAGCAAAGAAAATTATAAGGATATTGTCGGACAGGATTGCGGTAATTACAAGTACTTTAATTAAAATAATACAATAAATAAGAAACGAAATTATAAAAAGACTTCGCGTCGCGATAAAAAAAAAAAGACGATCCAGAATAGGCATCACTGCAGTCGTATTGTGGACTTTTGGATGCCACGATAAAAATCATAATCGATTAGGTGTCCGATTTGTTATCATTTGTTTTTTCTTTTTTTCAAAAATAGCTTCGCTACACGTGCATCCCGTTTTATTTGTCGCTTCGATAATACGAAAGAAATACGCACGGCTTTCTCTTTTAGGAAATGTAAATGCTCGTTGTCGTTGAAAATAGCGACAGATAAAGAAAGATCGAAAAACAGAGATAGAGAAAGAAAAAGGAAAAGAAAATCCAAAAAAGAAAAAAGAAAAGGAAAGAAGATAAAGAGAAAAAGAAAGAGAGAGAGAGAGAGAGAGAGAAAGAGAAAGAAAGATAGAAAGAGAGAAATTGAAACGAATGCAATATGGCTTATACGAGATTAGCGTGCGCGAAATTTCTTTCACGCGACGTATGTACTTTTCTTTTTCCTTTTTTTTTTTTTTTCTTTTCTTTTTGACGTCAAACGAAAAAACAAGTGCACGAAGTGGTCGCGATGAAAAAGAGAGAAAAGAGAATGAAATAATTAGGTGCACGCATAGCCGCGCTTGAATGTTGTCGTATGAGAGAGAGAGAGAGAGAGAGAGAGAGAGAGAGAGAGAGAGAGAGAGAGAGAGAGAGAGAGTGAGAGAAAGACAGATTGAGAGTTACAGAGTTCGTTTCGTTAATTAATTAAGTTAAAGATCGTTCTCCAACCTCGTCCAAAATACCTCTGCTGTTGCGGTTAAGTCTGCCGGTTTGATTATCTCTTTTATTTATTTATTTATTTATTTATTTTTTCTTTTGTCTTTCATACGAATTTCTATGAGAAATAGATCTAAAAGCTCAAAAGTATCACACATATACATAATATATACATATACGTGTGTGTATTCTTGGACGCAAGAAGATCAAAAGAGGGTTTTTATTCTGGTTATGATTTCCTTTTTACTATTTTTCGCTTTTCGACTTTACTCGTGTCTTTTTTCTTCATGAACGGGGTCGAAGCGGCTGCTCTTCTTTCTTTTCTTTTTTTTTTTTCTTTTTTTTTTTTTTCTTTTTTCTTTTAATAATAAATCGCGCTTGAATCGAGACGACGAGAGGGAACGAAGAGCGAGGAGTTTCTCTCTCGTACGTCTCTCTTAAAAAAAAATTTCGGTCATCTAACTGAATAAATTGGCAAGGACGTCGTCGATGCAAGAAAAAAAAAAAACATTAGTTCTAATTGGTACGAAGTATTTGAAATTACGAATATTAAATTAAAAGTAATAAAGTGATTTGCATTGACGGCATCATTACGTATATTACGCGTAATGTTAACTTGGATAAATTCGAGAACGTAGATATATGAATAATTAATCATGTTCTCGTTACTCTTTAACTATAGATCGCTCGTGAGAGGTTTTGTAAAATGCTTGCGGTGCTTTAATTTGCCTACTGCTCTTAAAAAGGGGGAAGAGTGGACTTAATAGCTAGCTCTGGCTAAGCCTATGTGATGTATATTCTCATTGAGGTCGCATCTGCAACGTCTTACATCTCTTAAAGAATCAAGATCATCGATCCTTTAACAGGAAATTCGTAAAAGATGCCTAAGAACTTGATCGTTTTTCTTTCTCCCTCTTCCTAGGAAGCTTGTTTTAGCTTTCGTCTTAATCACCCGTCCGCCTAGTAGAAACCTCGTCCATCAAGGAGAATTCTCGATGTTTTGCCGCGCACTTTGTCGATCCGTCTCGTTTATCATGCATCGTCATTAGTCACGCAAACCACCGGGCGCTGAGAATTTATGCTTCCTACGAAATTTAACGCGTCATATTTCAACCGACTCATCGTACTTCGCTAATTTGTCCTGGAAACCGTTACATAAGAAGAGAACTTTCTGCGCAGGAGCATGAGAACCTTTTGTACACGATGATCCAGTCAAGTTAATGAGAAAATCTCGAAAAAAGTATTTAAACACTGTGTTGATTAAGAAAAAATTGTTTCAAGAACATTCTCCTTGTTAATCTCTTCTGAATAAATTAACGATAAATTCAGGGACGTTAATCTTTCTCAATCGGGGACGATTCAAAAGACAGGGCGATTAAGAGGATCTAAAAGGATACAAAGTCTTAGAATTTTGTTGCACGTTACAGATACGACTCCCTCGATCTAAAGATTCCTTAAATAGGGGTTTCGTCGTTGACGATCCCAGAAGAGATTCTAGGATTCGAAAATTTAGATGTATTTAATCATGATATTCTTTTTTAGATGGGTACCTGAAGGGAGGAGGAACATTTTTGGTAATAGACACTCACTTTTTCAAAGGCACTGTTCCTTGGGGCCCCTGCCCTGCGCCGTTCCTGGTATCTGTGACCCGGCAAGTCACCATGTTATACGCTGAAAGCAGTTCTATAATGTTACAAAACTATGTTAAATACATATGCGTTCGGTTTCACAGGTGCTTGCCCAGCCCCTGCGATGCTCGGATCGTTGTCGTCGTCCTCTAATTATACATCGTTCTCGTATTACTTCAATTAATTTCATTTTTTTTTATCAATCTCAAATTTGATTGTTAATCATTCTAAATTTAACAATTACCTCTAATCCTATTTACAAGTTCTTCTAGTACTTCACGTACGAGAAGTAAATCCCTATTACGCTGCATGTAGATTCGAATGAAAATATCATTATTTCACATATAATTCATTGTTAATTATAAGTAAGAGAAAGATCGACACGACCAAGAGCAGAGATGCAGGCCGGATACAAGACATGTTCGTTGCATATCAAGCTTTTTTTCACCAAAGGAACGTCCTTAATCATACCTTTCTCCTGTTTTCGTCTTTTCCGCTTATTGCAGATCTTCACTGCGCATATACTCAGGATAATGGCGACGATGAAGAAAAGAATACCACCCACAACCCCGGCCGTAATCGCCTTATGTTTCACACGAGCAGGCACAGGAAATTTCACTTGATCGCTGGCACCATAATTCGTCGCTGAGTTGGCGAACACTTGGAAATAATATGTCCTACCACCGACCAGATTCTTCACTGTTAGCCCGAAGCAATAAAAAGAAAATTCATTGGTGTAAAAAAATTATATCATTGACCAATCAAATGTTTGGTATTCATACGACTATTAAAGTAATAGATTTTGATAAATTATTGACCATTGGATCTGTAATACAATTTGTAAAATGGCTTTTTACAAAATTACTGTTAACTTTAATTACTAGTTATCTTTTTAACTTACCCAAATAGCTTGTTTCCTCCGGACGAATTTGTCCCTTGTTGAGATTCTTCCAGGGCCCGTCCGTTTTGTATTTAATAGTATAATGTTGAATGAGATGATTTCGCTCCGAGGGAGCTTCCCAAGTAATCAGAAAGCCGTTACTGACCTCGGTCACCGTGAGATTTTTCGGTGGACCAGGTTTCGGTCCTGTAAATACATCGACGTATATAACATTAAATAAATTGATTGAGATAATAATACTACGTATAGAATTTTTATGTAGAAAGGAATCAAGTCATATTATGAGAAGTTATTTCTATTATGTCATCGCGAATGAAACTTTAATGTTTCATTTTTATTGAGGCATTCTAGATCACGAATAAAAGAATATATTAGATACGAGAAGAAAGAGGGAGAGATCATTCATCATTCCCTTTCAACGTTTTCTTCTTTACGAATTCCACTTGTTATTGAATGTTTTCTTTTTTCTTTTTCTTTTTTCTTCTAAAAATAAGGTCAGCTAGAATTAGGATTACGTGCGTTAATAAGGGTAACGAATGAATCCCGGAAGTAATTAGGCTGTAACATCATACGAGCTAGAAGAGCCACGAAAGATGACCTCATACTTGCGACTAATCCTATTAAGAAGTACATCAATATTATTTCATTACTAACCCACTGTCGTTTAAATTCTAACCGTAAACCTTTCTGTGAAAATTGATAAATAAATAATTTATAAATGAAATAAAATTGAATTCATTGAAATTAATCGAGACGGAAAGTCTAATTAAACATTTTTCTTTCATTTACTCGTCCTTTTAATACGTCAAGATGATAAATAAAGAATAAAGTTAGGTATAAACGTTACTAAGCCATGAAATGAAAGGAAAAAGTGAATACGTGAATGAGTGGATTAATCTAATTTACAAGGATCGCGATAAAACCTGAAAGAAAACGTATTCGCCCAAATCTAACTTCGTTCTTTTCGAATAGCTGCACGAAAGGGGTGGTTTCACGAGTAATAGTGGTGGTGGTAAATGCATCGATCGAAACGGGAGAAACCCGTGGGAGGCGTGAAACGAGAGGAAAGCAAAAAAAAAAAAAAGAAAAAAGAAAAAAAGAAGAATAAAAAAAAAAAAGAAAACAGTTGGTCCACCGTGTACAAAAATCCAACGTTTCTCTACGTTTGAAGTTAACGAGATTCCTCCCATACTCTCTTTTCCATCGAGCAAACCTTAACAAAGGTTTCTCCCCTACTTTTCTCTTTTTCCAAGATAAACTGATTTTATCGTAATACTGGTAAAGAAGAGATAGAGAGGATCCCATGGAGCTTTTGAAGGAACTCATTTTGATTCCAATTTTCCATTTGCGAATTTCGTAAGGAATTCGTTAAAAGTAGTGACGATATGTGAAAGGCCAGCCACAGGCGTCGGAACAAATGTTTTATTTAACTTTAACTTACGAAATTAGCGATGAGTTAAGAGTATTTTTGCCTCGTTTAAAATGTATGAAGTTATAATTTCTCACCTCTACTCTTGACGTTACTAAATTCGTAAAGTATTTCGCGAACGCTTTTGTGAAATTAAATGGATCAAGTCTCCCTTTTTCACTTTCATTCGATTTTTTTTTCTAACTTCTTTTTTTTTTACCTCTTTCTTTACAAGACACATAACATCTATCTGTCTACTTTTTCATCTCTCTCTCTCTCTCTCTCTCTCTCTCTCTCTCTCCCTCTGTATTTGATTCCTTTCCTTACATCTCCCTTCATCTTACAAGCACAAGACTCGAAGTCCTTTATTGCGAAGCAATAACGTTTAATCCGGTGTGCTTCGAAAGGAGAAAGATTATATGGATAAGAAACGACCAGGAAGCTTCGACTTCTTTATTCCGATAAAGAGACGCAATAACGTTGCTAAGAATTTTAATGAGAGATTTTCTAAAAGCTCCTTCGCGCGTGGTCCTTTCAACGATGATCCCAAACGATCGATCTGAAAGATCTCTGAAAGTAAAAGTGCTACAAATTTCCCTTTGTGCTTACGTTATTGTAAACGTGCTATACAGAATTTTTACAGTGGCGTATTTTATCGTACAAATATTAAGAAAATCCGTGAGATGGGATGAGGTATATGGAAGGTGAGAATTTTGAAAGTGGACGTCGCGTACGAGAGTCACTTTTAGCACGTCGGATTTAATAATGGGGGACGTGACGACGCACACCTCTGACTACTTGCTCAACCCGTATTTCTGCGAACGTACATACGTACATTCGTGTAAAGTAAATATGAAAGAGGACAAAGGTAGGAAGGGAGAGTTCGTCTGAAAACAGATTAAAATATTACTTTTCCGACTCTCGTATGTGGATACCACGTACGTGAAAATTCACATTTTTACAAATGAAAATAACAGAAGGAATTAGAAAGAAAAGAAAAGAAAAGAAAAGAAAAGAAAATACAGTTGTATACCTTTCGGCCTTATGATTGTCGGGAAGACGGGATTTCCAGTAGAATCGGTCGGTAATATGAGGGTACTATAATCTAAGATGTCTGAAACGAGAAAACAAAACAAAAGAGGAAAAAATCGATTGAGAAATCAAAGAAAAGCAGGGAGACATGTTGTAGTCGCAAGATAAAGGAGGCTGAGGGTGGTGTTCGTAGGGCGTCGTAGGTGAACCGGAAGAGAGATTCAAGCGTACGAACATGATCCCCCAGGAGTATCATTAATCTCCTCTAATCCAGTTTCTCGAGGCAGACTAACAAGCAAAGCTGATGATGCGTGAGCGTGCATGGTAGCTGGTAAGGGTGAGTAGATTGCTGGATGAAAAGAAAAGAAGAAAAGAAGTAGAAGGACAGAAATCTGTAGGTGCTCGAAGCATCGTATGTACAAATGAAAGGCAATGAACCGTTGGATTCGAGGAAAGGAAATAAAAGCGGAAGCAGAACGAACGGCTCGATGGGTTTTCCGATACGATAAGTCGCGACGGAAGCCTCCGTTCCCTTTCTCTACTTTTATCTCTTTTGCTCTTACGTCTCTCTCTCTCTCTCTCTCTCTCTCTCTCTCTCGCTCTCTCTCTCGCTCTCTCTCTCCGGATTTTCTTTTCTCTCGCCAGTGGTAGATCCTCGTTTATGAACTATCTTCCATATAACTTTTCCATTCTAGTTGCGTGCCGATACTCAACCGAAAGAATCGTACAAATCGTTTGCAAAAGGCTAAGCTATTTTTCTATTCTTTTCTGGATCTTTTTTGGATGTGCATACGCACATAAAATCATTTCGTTAGAAACTTTTACGACCGAAGGATAAATAATATTTTAAATGTAGATTCTTCCTTCGGTCGTTTCTTTCATTTTGATTAAAATTTCTCTGACATTTCATTGGAATTTACGAAAATATTTTGATCGAGAATCCGCTTACCGCTTTGGTCCGTCGCAGCAGCCTGACCACTGGATGACGGAGTCAGTGCCACGTCTTTAAAAATGCAGCGATAAGAATAAGAATAAAGAAAAGTTGAAACGAGTAATAGAAGAGAAAGATATCAAGCAAATATTAAAGATCACTCTGTTAGTAATGTAAAAAGGCTGCTCGAGTTATTATTTATATTAATTCTACTTTGATATAAATACGATTCTGTAACTTGAACATTATTAAATAGTTCATTTTATGAATCAGAATCTTTTATTACCGAGAGTTCTGACGGTGATGACTTTGCTCATTGTTCCATCGCCCAAAGCGTTTTTTCCAATAACCTGAAATTCATAAACCGTAGCCGGTGTCAGTCTGTTGATCGTGACCGTAGTACTTCCCGATGGTGTCACAGGTATCATTTCCCATTCTGACGTACCAGCTTCTCTATACCTATAACAGAAAAATTAAATGATATCGTAAATGTAACGTGAATGTAATTATCGATGTAAAGAAAAAAAAAAAAAAAAAAAATTCGTTAATTTTAGATCGGAGTTACTTGCCAGATAGTATAGTCTTGTTTATAATCAGGTCCACCAGAATAACCAGGTAACCAACTCAACGTTACTGAAAATTCTGTAGCATTGCCAGTGACGTTGTAAGGCGCATGAGGTTGTGTACCCTCAACGATCAGTTGCGTCGAAGTAGAAATTGTAGCAACTTCGTTCGTTGCGATACAGTGATAAAATCCAAAGTCAGCTCTTCGAAGACTTTCGATCGTCAAATTACCGCCATTGATTTTCGCTCGGTTGCGTTGAATCGGAGCACCGTCTCTCTGCGCGAAACAAGTGAGTATAAAAGTCATCTCGATGTAATCGATCACCGTCGAGCAGATTTCTATTCTTTAGAAGACAAAATTTCGATGGTCATACCCTCTGCCACTGTATAGTAGGTTTCTGCGTGCCTTCTGCCTCCTGAGCGTTGCAATGCATTTCTACGGTCTCGCCAAACTTCTTTTGATAAATCGGTTCGGGTTCAAGTGTGAAAACCGGTGGTTTTCTAACAAGCACTTCCATAGGCGCGGAACTACCCTGCGTGCCGTGAGCATTATACGGAGTACAGGTATATCTTCCTTGATGATTCTCATTGACTCGCGTGAACAGCAGGGAGCCGTTGTTCATTATCACGATTTCCTTCGTCTGATAAGGCTCGAGGAGTCGCTTGTCCTTCGTCCACGTTACGTATTGTAATTGCGGATTAGCCTTAATATAGCACTGAACTACACCAGCAAGCCGGAAGGGCAGGTATTGAACCGTCGGCGTGAATGTGACCTTCGCTGGATCTGCATAGCAAAGTGGAACGTGATGATATCACGATGCATTTTTTTTTCTTCTTTAAAACACGTTTATCTCAACTTACATTCAACGTTGAGATAGGCACTGGCACTTTGGGGTTCGCCAATACCGTTGGTAACCTCGCAGAGATATTGACCTGAGTCGTCGGCGCTGACAGGACTAATGACAAGGCTGCCGTCCATCCTGATAGAAGCTCTCGTGTCCAAAGACGAAACTTCCGTGACGGGTGCACCTTCTCGAAACCAACGTACCGTCACATTACCCGGAAGAGCCTTCGCCTCGCAAGAAAACTGAACCTTCTCTCCTTCGAGCTTCGTCTGATTCGACGGCGGTACCATAATGACGGCTCCTCCTGTCGAAACGGAAATTAAACGCACCGTGAAAAGATTCCGCCTGTCCTTATCGCACTTCTCTCCTTTGATCGACGTTCCTTTCCTTTTTCTCTGTTTTCCTCTCTCTCCCTTTCTCGCTCGTTCTTTTACTTTTTTTTTGTCTTTTTGTCTTTTTTTTTTTTTCTACAACAAAATGGCGTGTATAGCTTAATATCGTGCCAGTGTGGGAGCATCTTCGAAAGCTTCGCAGAATCGCTTTTACATTCGGGAACGAGGAAAAGAACGAATCGAGTGGGTCCTTAGATGATCGTTTTAAAGGAAAGATACTAGGAGCGAAAGCGTTGCAGTTCCACGCTCGTATGAACAACGTGACAAACAAATGTACTCAACGATCAAGAATAATGATATTGGATATTCTCGAATGAAATTCAATTAAAATGCAAATGGGCTCTTCCCTCTTCGCCATGATATCTCGAGAGAAGAAGAAGAAGAAGAAGAAGAAGAAGAAGAACAAAAAAAAAGAACAAATTTGAAAGAAAGGAGCCGAATGAAAATTTGCAAAACATTGGATCCTTTTCTTAATCGGAGACGTCCTTCGATTCGATCTGCTATTATCGCGTAACTTCGAACGACGATTAATAGCGGAATAAGATATCCATGAAGTGAAAATAAATCTTCGTGAATCGTTGTGACGAAACTTTGCCAATATAAGACGGGGCCCGCACGCTTTTATATTTCAAATGCAATGCCGTTCGTATTCGATTAAAATACTTGAATCAAACATCATAGTTGCCCCTCGGCATTGTTTTCTTTTACGACGTTAAGACGATCGGCCTGATTTCCTTCTCAGTTTATAAATCTTCTTGATTTACGAATATAGTAAATGATATTTAATGAAATGTTAAAGTGCTATATCAAAATTAGGACGAGAATAAATTTTTTTTTTTTCAATTGAGAAAAATTAAAATACTTATTAATTGACTCGTCTTATTTATTTTCATTCGTTGGAAAAATAAGCAACGATCATTGTAAACGACAAATCGTTTCGTTGTTGGTGATGACGGAAACACAGCTAGGGCCGACTAATATCCTGGACGAAAGTACGAAATGGACGGTAGTGCTTTTAATGTTAGTCCATGCAGAAACAGGACATGAAACGAGATCGTGCCAGTATCGAGCCAGAGTCTACCCTCGCAAATAGGAACCCTCGTAAATATATACATGGGAAACTAAAGGCCAACGTGATGTGGCCAAAAATCGAAGGACAACCACGTTATTACTTTATTCGTATCACGATTTGATCTCTCCATTCGCAGATAAAGCACATTTCTCTCTTCGACGTTTTATTTATTAGATATTGTATCATTATATTTTCATAGACATTATAATCGTTTATTAGTTTCTTTCTTATTGAATATTAATTATTCATTAAGAATGAGATAATAGTCGCGTACATTCATACTCTCAAGTACTTATTCATGTATCTCCCTACAAATACTTTGTCAGGATGCGTATTATATTGTTGCCGATACCCGATGGAATTTTTACTTTAATACCCACAAGAATCTGGAAACTCGGAGCTTTGAGCAACGAATTCGACGTTCCAGAAGGGAATATCATTGTAGCTAGTATATAATGGAAAAGGGGATGGATGTATGAAAGAGGGTAAGAGAGTAAGAGTAAGAGAGTAAGAGAGTAAGAGAGAGAGAGAGAGAGAGAGAGAGAGAGAGAGAGTACGAAAGAGTGGATAAGGAATGAAAGAGTGGGGATCGATCTCAGCCAACAAAAGGTTGAACTCTTTCTTCGATTCAGCAATATTTTCCACAATCCGATCTGTCGTCACTTGCAGGGATTAAGGTAGGTTTTATGTATCCGCGCGATGCGCGAGACGCGCTCCTGGATTTCAACTCCAGATGTAAGAAATATTCGAAGAATCGTAGATCTTCCGGATTGAGGAGGATTCATTCTTCTCTATGAGAATTCCAACGCGAAAGTACGAATTTATAAAATTCTTTCCCGCGTAAAAGACGCTGTCATAACACGGGATATCATTCGAAATATGAACGATGTATGTTTTCTTTGATATCTGATATTACTATGATTTATTTGAGCAATCTATTAATAGAAAAAGTAAATGTTTTTGCCATAATATCGACTCGAATGGATTTTAAATGCATTATTTGTAACAAGTCGGAGATATTTAATAATAAATTGCTTTTTATACAATGAATGATTATCATTCGCTTCGATATACCTATCTACACTTCTTTGAAGGACGAATAAAAGAATATTTGTCTCTGTGAATCGTCTCTTGAAAAATATATACCAACGAACGTATCGCGCCTTGTGTTGGTATATTCTACGCTTTCGCTTTGCGCTGAAGGGTGATTCAAAGGACCCGTATTCATTTATTCATCGTCCACAGAAGTGCACTGAAGTTTAATGGTGACTATTTCAAAGATACCTACCATACCGTCTTTCGTAAGACGCACGATTCTTATCAAAGCCCAACAAACTTGCTTTCATTTTTTTGCTGTAACTAAAAAAGTGGACATCCACGTACGCGCAACTATTAAATTTGCATTACACGTTTCAATTTACTCACCGAGCCGACTATATTTTCTAAAAATTATCTCGCATTCTTTTATGAAAAAAAAAAAAAAAAAAAGAAAAAAGAAATCATGAAAGAACATTTCTACTACGTCTTTCTAAAGTATTCTATTTATTAATTGCTAAGATAAAAAGAGTTTATTATAATTAATTATAACTAATTGTGTTTCATCTTTCTTTACTCTGTTCTCGCAACAGAAGTTACATCGTAGTTATAGCTAAGAGAAGCAACTCAATTTAGCAATTCCGTTAGATGTACTTTCTCGACTCGAAGAAACATTAGAAAGGAGGTCAATGAAGTTGAAAACTTTTTATAAGATCTATCGTATCCAATGATTCACTATGACGATAATTTTAATTAATATATTATGAATTAACGCTACAGTCGGCAATTAGCGAAGATATAATTTATTATCGTGCGATTAAATAATTACATTCGTACGATTCTATTGCATATTCAACAACGCGGAGAGAAACGTACTATGCGTATATAGACTTTAAGTTTGGCACGGTTCGTGGATCCAAAAGTAAGGAAGATGGATTCAGGAGCTTCGCTAAATATTCAAAGCAAGATTTAAAAGTTTCCCACCGATGACAGCAGTAAGAAAGATATATATATATATATGAGAGAGAGAGAGAGAGAGAGAGAGAGAGAGAAAGAGAGAGAGAGAGAGAGAGATAGAGAGAGTTAGACAAAGTTTAACTTCTTTGTTGTCCTTTGAAATACTTGGCATTAATGTTGCCGACTGTCAGTATTATTTCATATGGGATAGAATAGAAATTGAAAGATTAGCAAATTAGAATTACGTCTCTCTCTCTCTCTCTCTCTCTCTCTCTCTCTCTCTCTCTCACTCTCTTTTTATTTCAATGTCATATTCTACCTTCAACTTGCAATCAGAGAGAGATATTAAGGCGAAATTTGTATTGGTTTAAAAATTTTTCAATTGCGAAAATTTCGATGGAAAACATTTAAAGATTTGTCCCAACACATTAAAGAGAAAATTATTAATTACTCGTCCTTCGATTCGTACTCGATAAAAATTTGATAAGTTTCTGGCAAAGTGTTGGAAAAGAAATATGTAAGAAAAAGTAGATAAGATCGTTGGGTCAGAAAGAAACATTAGCCGAGGGGTGCTGCGTTAAGGGGAAAGTAGACAAATCGTCTTTTAACGCGAGTTTCGCGGCGCGCGAGAAGCACCCTTAATTGGCCAGAAGGAGCCGCTGGAGATGTGTAGGTAACCAGGAAAATGGCGATGGTGATTGTGTTGGTGATGATAGTAGTGGACTGTAACCACTTTACCTAATGCGAATTTTATCGTTTCGAGGAAACGACACGCATACAGAACGATACGTATCAATTCATAAGATTTACGATGTATAATATATCAATAATATATACCCCGTACTCGAAGACTAGCAAATTTCAATCATATTGATTTACCTTAGATAGAATATATGCTTTGTTAGGATCGAAGTCGATCACGTTAATCGATTGATTTAAAAATAGAAAAAAAAATGATAAAAAAAGGAGAAACAAAAAGTAATAAAGAAGAAAGATATTCGAGTACTGGGTATTGTAAGTGTTATCGCTCTTTAGCTTTCGATGATATATGCATAATCATAATGATAACGCAAAAGCTGAGAAATGAAATATAAGGAAATAAAAAGAAAAAAAAAAAAAGAAAGTAGAAGAAAACTTTTTCAGGCTTTAATGGGTGCGCAATAGTGGAATACGTCTGTCCGTCCGTCCGTATTTCCTCGTTATTTTTCTCCTGCTCCTGTCCATTACGGGACGAATAGTAGAATTGGTTTCATCGAGATATGTTGCTCGATCACGATCGCTATTTATTTTCATCGATCGCTCGGTGTTGGCACGAATGAGATAAAAGAAACCATCGACAATGTTGTAAGCGGATGCTAGAAACACTTAAAGCTTTGTCCAGTCGTTCCGTGAGCATTATTAAGATACTAAAATGATCGCATGTGTATGTATGTATATGTATATATGCCTGTGTGTGTGTGTGTGTGTGTATGTGAGTATGTAAATATATAGTATGTACGTGTGATTCGATGAACAGCATTAGCGATGAAACGTTTCCAGCGTGTAAGAGAACAACAAAACCTCTGTGAAAGATCTTTGTAAAAATGAATGCCGGTGATGGCTGAAACACTTTCGATAATTCGCGAGCTCTCATTCTCTGTTTCTAATCACGAGATATTTTTGTCAATCAGATTATATACAATATTATACCGATCGTGAATTAACGTTCCCTTTCTTCCTTTGTTTCATCCTTTCTTTATCTTATCTCACTCTTTTTTCAATTATATTTTTTTTTCTCTTTCTCGAGCTTGATACGCGCTTGATTCGAACTACTTTGAGAGCCACAGTGATATAAGTCAATTACTTCTCTTCACGAGTTCAACACGAAAAAGTATGCTAAAAACTTGATGGTAAAAAATGTAGGCAAACTCCAAGGTGATAAATATGGACATGCAATTCGGCTCAAAAATAAACTATTATCTTTACTAGCGTGATCGAGTTACAAAGCAAATTGATACTAAAAATTATATATATAATATATATATATACGAAGAATGTCATGAATGGAAATTGAAAAATTACTGAATTATACCACTTTGACTTACTTTGATTATTTGATCGTATCGAGCGTCTATGCCGATATAACAACACCATCAAATTACTGGTTCGCTTTGAGGTATTCTCTGATACTGTGGTTACCGGAATTTCCATATCGGTATTCGCTCGATCTGTAATTATCGAAAATATTTGTGTCTAATAACGCTGTGTTCGTCAATAGCCGTCGCAATTCAGTTTTTATTGATTATCTGATAAACGTCGTACTTTCTGTGTAAAGATACTCTTCGCGATTATTTTCCCCGTAAAATATGAGATATGCTTACGCACCTATATATATATGTATATATATATATATATATATATATATATATATATGTACGAATATACAACAACAAAATTACTCGAGCTTGTACCTTTCTCGTAAAACGAAAAATCATAACGACGCGACATTTTTCGCTCGCGACGAAACGCTGATAAGAAAAATCCTGATTACACCACTGTCCTTGGTCGTACCAGAATAACAAATTAAAATATTCTCGTAGAGCGAAGCGTCGCAAAAGAAAATACAATATTTGCCTGTCCGTGTCGTAGAAGAAAGTATAAAAAAAGAAAAAAAAAAAAAAAAAGAGAAGAAAAAAAAAAGAAAAATGAAAAAGGCTGCTTGTCTTACTTATTGTCGGCTTGATTTCTTCGCGAGATGCCTGCAATATTTTTATCTCATTCTCTCCCACTCTCTCTCCCACTCTCTCTCTTTCTCTCTCTCTCTCTCTCTCTCTCTCTCTCTCTCTTTCTCCCTCTTTCTCTCTTTGCTTTTTTTTTCCTTCTATTTTTCCTTCTGCATATTTTTTCTTTTTCTTAATTTTTTTTTTTACCCTGACACAAGAAGGGGGATGGAGCAGGATCGTTTTCTACGTGGTAGGCGCCTCTCGTCGTCGTCTCGCAACCGCGAACCAAGTGGATTAAGCCGCATCATGGTTCTACCAAGGCTAATGCGTTTCTGTCAGAAGTTAATGCTTAATAGCATCCGCTAATGTTCCCCGCGTGATATTTGCGAGGTCGGATGAAAAAATGAGTTATTACTTCACGTTGTGACGCGATTGAACCCGACGTCGACTAGAAAGGACACCGTATGGACTTGTAAAAGTCTCAGAAAATGCTTTCACAATGGATTAACGCGTTATAAAAGAAAGAATAACAACGACAGGAAAGATGAAAAAAAAAAAAAAACATCATTTTTTTTTGTTTTTCACTTGAAAAATTTTTATAACATCGAGATAAAAATTGTTGTTTCCTATTTTTGCTTTCCATCATATCAAATTGACATTCGTCTAGAAAATCTTTTTTCTTGTTTCTTTTTTTTTTTTCTTTTGTTCTTTTTTTCTTTTTTATTCTTTTAACGCAATATATAAAATATACATATATGCAAAATACAGTAACTAAAGAATTAATGTAAATGAAAAAAGGACTTACGTGATCGACGGTAAAAAGCTAAATAGAAAATAATAAAGATCGTTATTGTCGACGATCTCTTACCGCTACGCGTTCTCAGCATAAACTGAAGACAAAGTTAGCAATAATTATGCCATTCGAACAAACATGATCTTATTAAGTTAGGTGTTCATCATTTTTTTAATTCAACATATCATAATAAATAAACATTCTGGATTATAATCAAACAATCCGTGTGAATCAGTAATTCTTGTTAAAACATCAGGATAAATTATTATTACGGAGTACCTTCGGAAAAGTCGACTTTTTTCTTTGAATATTAAGAATAAAAATAAATATATAGTAGCACAATAAAATAATGATTATCTTTCTCACCTGCAATGATGACTCGCGCGGTGTGACTGATTTGACCCTCTCCATTTCTCGCAATGCAAGTGTAATCACCAATATCCTCGTTCTTGATGGTAGCAATTCTCAATTCAGTACCATCGTTGAAAATCCCGATGGTTTGCGAAGGTTCGACAGGATTTGCGTCCTTATACCAGAGAATTTCAGGCGTCGGAGTACCTTCGGCTTGGCAGTTCAATATTATCGCATCGCCCAGATTCACGTAAATCATCTCCTCGGGCGTTATACTAAATCTGGGTGGCGCTGCAAGAATATTGAGTATTATGTTTTTAATCGTTCCACCGTTCGTTGAATTTTTTTTAAAGTTAAAAAAAAAAAAAAAAAAGAAAAAAAAGAAAAAATATTCGAATTTTGCACATACACGAGCTCTCACGATTTTGTCATTATAATTTTAATTTTCATATAAGAATAAGTTTTTTTTCGGTAAGAAATCAATTAAATACCGCAGTTATTATCTATATAAAAAAAGTTTTATTTTTTTTATCTATAAAAAAAAAAAAAAAAAAAATATATATCTTTCGAAAGAGATTTATTTTATTCAAAAATTATCGAAAAATTCGATGAATTTTCGACTCTCTCGAGGGGGCGAAAAAACGTATAAGTCGTGTATAACATAGAAGCGAGGAACAAATGTTAGAGAATGAGATCGAGAGAGTTCTTTTCGTCCTTGTCCAGCGTATAAATCAAATATTCCACGACGAAACCAATCCAACATTCAATTCGAGTGTTTACATGTCAGCAACTTTATATCGTGCCGAGCGCTACAAATTGGACGAGCGCCAAACTCTACGCTTTAGAAGTCCACCGCAGATGTAAAGAAAAAGCTCCGATGGAAGATGATAATTTCTATCCGTCGAATCTCTTCGAATCTCTTTCTTTTCGTATTCTCATTAGAATGACAATTGGAATATATAGATAACGATTCGGTACCATACGACGTAAAATGATGAAATTTACATTTAGAACGAACGAATGGAAAAAAGAAAAAAAAAAAAAATTTATCCTTCCTTCATTTCAGAAATTTTTCACAAAATTTTCACGATATCGGCTCGTAACTTCTTCAACGAAATTGCAATTTTCTTCTTATCTTATTCCTCTGGAAAACTTCGAGATCATTAATTACACAGCTTAGGCGATATTGAAATAAGTAATTGTAAGTCTGCCGTCCTTCCTCCTATCTCTCCGTTAGTGGATCGTAATTACGATTCGGAATATAAATTACATACGATGGTGGACGTCGTCCGGACGACGTCGGAAAAACGGACAGTACTCTATCATTGTAATGCGAGCTCGACGGCCGAACGGAGGCACTTCAGTGAAGGACAAAGGAGCCTTAAACGTTTTTCCGGTGCCCCGAGTATTTTTCTCTTTGATGCCGAGTCTATCGTCGTCGTAGTCGTGGTGGACGTAGTCGAGTGTAAGCTCGACGGCTCGAGGCTTGATTTCGGAGCAAATGACGAGGGGTGGAAAACACGAAGGGAGAGAAAAAGAAAAAAAGGAGTCACTTTCTTCCTTCTCTTTTTCTCTCTTTCTCTCTCTCTCTCTCTCTCTCTCTCTCTCTCTCTCTATCTCTCTCTTTCTTTTTCTTCTCTTCTTCTCTCCGTCTCTTTCACTCTCTTTTGTTCACAATCTAAATGCTTTTCCTTTTCTCTGGCCTTTCCGCGACGTTTATGGCCAAACAAAACGCGGCAATAAGTTTTTCCCTCCCTACAGTTTTTTTTTCTTCTTTTTCTTTTTCTTCTTCTTCTCTTCTTGATTCTTTTGGTCCTCTCTCTCTCTCTCTCTCTCTCACTATCTCTCTCTTTCTCTCTCTCTCTCTCTCTCTCTCTCTGTCCCTCTCTCTTGTTGTCGCATCGACGTTGACGAATCGGGAAAACGCTTGCGCGGTTCTTCACAAGGCAAATATCTTTGTTCTTTCTTTGTTTTTCTTTTTCTTTTTTTTTTTTCTCAATTTCTCTACCATTTTTCTTCTCGTCTTTCTCTTTTGCGACGAGGGAAATTTAAAAATCTGAGATAGAGAAAACAACGCTCGAAGCGTTTAACGGAGCATGAAGAAGCGATACTCTCGTAGGTATTTTGCCGAATTCTCACGAAGATATGCGAATGAATTCTTTCATCTTTTTATTTCTTTTTTAATAAAGAAAATATCTAGGATTTGTTCGTCTTACAAATAAATACGTTCATTTAAAATTATTTATTACTTTGTAATAAGAAAGAATATGAAATAAAATAAACTCGATGCTCGGAGAAAAATGATGTTTGAGTTTGAAGCAACTTCAATGTCGTAAAATTTTATATAACATTTGCGAACCGCCTTTTCCCAATTTCCAAGCTACGCGAATAGAAAATTTATCATAAGAATGGAAGAAGAGAGAAAAAGATGTAAGCCTCGCCGTAAAGTTAATTCTGTTTAAAATATGACAGAAATACGTTAGTTGTAGACGTATAATCTGCTTAAGCTCGAAGTAATATTAAGAGGAATGGGAAGAAGGACTCAAGAGGAAGCGAGGTAAGAGGGAGATGAGTTTGGGGTGAGCGCGATGTAACTTCGTACTCTCTGACGTAAGTCGGATAAAAGTTTCGAAAAAGTAACTACTACACCAAGTAACTACTGTGGGTATGAAACTTTTTTAGTACCCACCACCTACCCCTACCCACGATCGGTATCCTTTATTTTTACATAGGGATGAATATGACGAAGAAAGAAAAAGCATGAAGGAAGAATACCCGTTCGTCAACTTCGTTTAACTTTAAATCTTTCTAATCCTTTTTCTTTTTCTTTCATCCTTTTTTTTGTCCTTTTTTTTCTCTTCTTCTTTTTTTTCTTTTTTTTTTTTTTTTTAACACGTGTATGTGCACCTTTCTTTGAAATTTTTATAACAACGAGCCTGTGTTCTAAAATGTCCTGTAAGTAAAATCATTATGATAATAATAATTATTGTAAAAAAAAAAAAATGGCACGCACCGTGGACGTCGAGATGAAACCAGGTACCGTTCTTGTGACTGTTAGGCGACCTGTTGAGGAAGACGACCTTGCACTCGTACCAGCCTTGATCGCTCTCGCGGATGTTTGTAAGGTTTAAGCTGGCCACTCCGTAATTCGAATTTGGGCTCACTCTCGAGACGCGACCTTCGTATCCTTCGCCACTGTGGGTCGGATACGACTCGTACCATATGTATATCGGTATCTCCTGCCCCTTGCACCAACACCAACACGCAACATAAACGAGGGATCGCAATGGACGCGAGCTTACCGATGCGAGTGTATATATTTATCTATTTTATCCGAAGGATTAATTTCTTTATCTTCAATTTTTAAAGAATCCATTCTTTAATTACGTTTCAGGTCGCTCGCATCGGCCGAATAAATTATGAAACGATGACATATGACGAAACAAAGGTAATGCAGCGATAAAGACGAAGATATAAGCTTTTAAATGTTCTCCTTTTATTGGAGATCAGGCAGGACGGATGAAAACGGGGAAACATTTCATTTTCCTTCTTCACATATCAGCCCAAACATTTTTATCTTTATGATATATCAATATATTTTCCTATTCTTTTTTCTTTTTTTTTTTTCTTTTTCTTTCATTCACGCTTTCAAGTCCATCGTGCCGTTAATTGATTAGCAATGAAATTACCGTCGTGCATGCAAGTTATGTGTGAACTTCGGGTGCGAGTTCTTTGCCATAAAAAAAAAAAAAAAAAAAAAAAAAAAAGAAAAAAGAATATAACAAAAAGAAAAAAGAAAAAAAATAAAAGAAAGAAGAAAAAGAAATAGAAAAAGAAGGAAAGGAAAAAGAAAAAAAAAGAAATAAGAGACGATGAGAAAAGAATTGGGCGATGAACGAACGTGGTTCGTTTACTTGATCAACGATAAAAAATACATGCAACTATAGTTGTATCGTGCTCGTGATGTTCACAGAAAAACGTTTTAAAAAGATCTTTGTTCGAAAATCCAAGCGCAGTTTCGGATTACCAGGGGATTCCGATGCCGTTCGTTTTTGTCTCAAGGATAGTAACATAGCGAGGAGATGGGTATAGAGGAGAGAGAGAAAGAGAGAAGGGAGGTCATACGAATTGCAATCGAATCCGATCGGATCGTAGTATCCACTCCAATTTCCGATCCCAATGATTCGGTCTATTGGAGCATCCGCATCGCATCAAATAGTTCGAAATCGAGTCATCTGCCTGATAACATTTAACTCTCAATCGAGAATCGTTCTGTTTCGCGGTGTCAAAGAAGAACGATTTAAATGGCCTCGTTCCTAGAAACATTTCTTTCGTGTGTTTGCCTTTTTCAATGAACATTTCTAACATGCAACGTTGTTCATTTTATTTTAAAACAGAAACTTATTACAGATTATCCTATATGATGAAATAATAGAATTAATAACAGGACAATACTAAAAGAGTTTCCTTGCTTGTCGCATAGAAAGGAATGTCGTTGGGCATTACCTGCCCCAGTTGTGACGGTTTCTATTTCAAGCTGGCCTAGTTGCATTGATAATAACGACGACCACGATGCTTACGATGACTACGATGCCGAAGAGGTTGGACTCGACTCGCGTGATTTCAATATCGTTTTCCCTTGAGCCACCGAGTTCATTTCGGTATCGTCATTCGGTTGCGATGTATTGTACGGCTAGCGTGCCATGTAAAATATAAACGTGTATATATATATATATATATATATATATATATATATATATATACTTATGTATCGAGTCGCGGAATGCACTCGAGCGCAAAGTGCCAGAAAAAGGTCGTCCTCGGTTCCGCTTTCCTTCGGGAATGCTACACTTTCCTGCTCGTTTATTCAGTCCACCCCCTTTCACCTCTTCTCCCACCAACCCCGTATTCTCACCGATCTCTTCCTCTCGACTTTGCCTCCACGATTACTGTAAAGTATGTCCCTCGCAATGCTCGATTTTTCGAACGAAACGCGAAAACCATTTACCGCGCGGTTACCCTTTTAACCCTCCCTTTATCTTTTTCCTTTTACTTCAAAGTAACATTTCGCTTTTCCTTCCTGAATAAAGAAAAGGAATCGTACTCGAGTCGAGTAGTACGATCGATAATGACGTCTTTCTTTAATCTTCACGATTTTTCTTTAATCCTTTGGACGGATTAAAATTTGATCGCTGACCAGAGACAGTTAGAACTAAAATCCGTTAGCCATTTTCTCCGAAAGTATTTTATAATGTTCAATGGGGATTGGGGAAAAAGAAAAAAAAAAGGAAAAAGAAAAAAAAACTGTAGAATGAGTTGAAATGCAGAGAGAAAAGAAGTACGGATTAATGCAAGAGATTTGTACGTAATGAAAGAAGAGGAACGATAAAGAAGAGCGTGGAATAAATTATGAGAAAGCATTTTAGTTTTCAAAGTGATCTTGAACCTTAGGTTTTCTCTATTTCTTTTCGAAAATCATACAGACAAAAAGGAGTATGAAAGAGCATGAAAAAAAAGAAAAAAAGAAAAAAAAAAAAAATAAGAGAACTAGAAATGACGTAGACGTTGAAAACCCCTTCAAGATGACACGATATATGCAGGAAAGCATAACGTCATCGTTGGAGTATCGTGACCCTGAGTGAATAAGCGAGAATAACTCGCTCTCTTTCGTGCGAGCACCTAGACGAGTAGGCGTTTTACACCTACGCCTACGACAAGACCATCGACATATAGGTCGCTTGACTTTTCTCTCTCTTTTTCCTTCTTTCTCCTTTTGTTTGCTCTCGGCCCTATTTTCTCAGCAACGCTCTCAGTCACGTTATTGTTCGAAAAGCATACGATCATCTTCGCGAACCCGCCTTTTTATAGGAAAGAGAAACGATGAATCTAAGATTGGATCGGTGAGCTTTAATTATCATCCTGAATTCGTTGAAAAGTTTGAGATAATGATCTTAATAAAATTTACTTTAATTTTTAACGAAACAATTTAAAATCTTTTTTCGTATAGGGAAAAAGTAAAATAAGGAAAATAACTGGGACATTAGGAAGAAAGAAGGTCTGATTTTATGGATGCGTAAACTCGAGAGAAGAGAATCTTGATAATTCAGTCGTGGAGAAGCGTAGAAGTGGGAATGGTAAAAAATAAAATGACAAGGGGAGGACGAACGAATGGAAGCTGGCTTGCCGTGCGAAGGGGATGAAAAAGGAGAATAGAAAGAGGTCGTTCTCATTCCCTATGCGCACCACGACCGTGCTACTTAGGTCACTTGAGAAAAAGGGAGAGGAGCTCGCATGCGGTATGTGTTGCGGAAATTTTGATAATTCATCCAGCCAGCAACGTGATGAGGGGAAATGGACGTACGTTTCGTGATGGCCAATGCGACGAGACGGCTCGGAGGGAACCTGGATTCGTGCACTTTGATATTTAAACCGAGCCGCGTATCCTCCAGAGATATGACTTCAACTTGGAACGGCCTTGCTCGTGAAACGTTAATGAGCTCGGCACATCTCAAAAGTCCGATGTAGCGACACGAGCAAAATTCCGCGTTATCTCTTCCAAAATCATGCGAAATTGACTTCCCCGATTGAATTCATTTGAATTTTGGATCGATATTACTACGAAGAGATCCAATCTGTACTCTTTTCATTACGTTATGTTTCAACGAGTCTATTATTTGAGCTATCTCAAATCTAATTTCGTTATATTATAAATTCATTATAATTTTACGCATAACGAAAAGGATAATTAATTACACCACAAGTATGGTATGGCATTGTTTCGAAGAAAATTTACAATCAGCAATATTTCATTAATATCTCTCTCTCTCTCTCTCTCTCTCTCTCTCTCTCTCTCTCTCTCTCTCTCTCTCTCTCTCCGTAACCCAGTACTAGTAAAATTATTCGTGGCTTCCAAATGATAATTAACCAGATCTAAAAAGATAAGAGAATACCCATATAAATTCAAATGGTTTAATTTTCATCCTTCGATCAGCTATATATAATTTGACTTTCAAAGCGAAGATTAATTACATATCCTAATAACTTTCTCATATCTCGAGAAACAATACAATGACATGTTCTTCTGCAATATTGCAATTTATTTCTACAAATTAATATCATTTTCGAGTTTCAGATTCCAAGAAAAAGATTTAAGAAATTTTATGACAATGTTAGTGGCATCAAGGGAAGAAGTGGTAAAGAAGTAATAGAAGATTGGTAAAGAAGCTTAATGGAGCATTGGCACTCTGGAGAAACTCGCTTCGTTTACACGACAAGTTCTCGAAAGTACTTTCTCAGAAAGTCACCGGAGCTGATATCACTTTTGGGAAAAGGCAATCGAGTCCTTGGGCCAGATGAGAAGTAATTCTTAGATCCAGAATGATACCTAAGAAACTATTCGCAATATGAACGCTTTAACCGACGGTTTAACACCTGCACAAGAATGAAAAAGCACATATTACGTTCGTGAGCTCTGCGAGAAAATGAGAATGCCGATCGTTATGATACGTAAAGTAGTGACGCAATGAGCTCAGTGGAACCAGCTGTTTCTTATGTGTGAATGTCGATTTTACTGAAAATTATTTTCGATAATATAGCAAATCACGATTCGATTTCTAAAGGAAATCAATTTCCTAACCAGCTGCTACGATTACCTTCGTCTTACCTACGAAACTGCATCGTGCATAGTATTTGAATCGAACGAACTTTAATTTTTTATCAGAAAATTATAGCTCACTCGCGACACAGATGTCATCGGTGTCTCGTTCCCTGAATAAGTGTAATAATTTTTCTTGGTAGACACGATATTTATATTTCAAGGTTGTCATTCAAACGTTTTCTTATCGCCGTGAATGGTGTTAAAATATCGTAAATTTATTTTTTAACATAACAATGAAGTTTCCTTTAAAAGGAAGAAATTGTAAATATTTCGTTCCAAATAAATAGGAATATGTAAACTCTCTACACCATACAAATACAGAATACGTCGCGCGTAAAGAAAAGGGGAAAAGGAAGAAACGGAATGTTGAAATTCACGAAATTTGCGGCGGGAACGTTGAATATTCCGCGAAGAACGTAGATTCCATGATTTCCGTTTACAGTCAAGTCACGAAAGCGAGAAAATTGTCTTCGTTCAGGACAAACAGGTTTTTGGTGTTTACCTTCGCGCCCTGTGCTTTGGTATTCCTATTCCATCTGTGGAAACAATGCACGTTGTATGAAGAGAATAAGAAGAGAATTTGTTTTTTCTCCCTTCGGTGAAGTCGTATATGAAATTGCATTGAAAAATTCTTTCCTTCGCGATTCCCTATCCAAAGATATTATCCTTGGTTTTAGCCGAGACAAATCTCAATTAAATATTTTATGAGAAACATCGCGTTGAAATACATATATATATATATATATATATATATATATATATATATATATATGTATATATGTATATATATATACCAATAGTATCGATTTTTCCTCGAATAAAAGTCGGGTCGCGACTTCCCTTTAAAAATTCCGTGACTTGACGGATGATTCGCGTTATCCGACACACGGTAATTATCTCGTTAGACGGACAATTTCAAATCGGCCATGGTGATGACAATGGCTCACGGAAGAAAGCGAGCTTACCAATTAGAAAAGATAACGAGCGATGAAAAGAATGAATCTTTAGATCCTTCCTCGACCTCTCCTTGTTTTCCTTGCTACGTCAGAATGAGAATGAAACGGTTACGAGGGAGTAAAGAAGAGTAGGGTTCGGGAGGTGAAGGATGTGAAACGGATGAGGGACAGGGTCGAGGGTTAAATCTACCACGCGGCACCGAGTAAAGGTGGGGTGGTAACCCTGACACAGTTGAATAGTTCTAGCCTCCGTGAGACTCTGCATTATGTATGTAGACCTCCTAACCCTTCTACCGCGGTCTCGACTGCGTCAGCCAACGGCACCAACCTGCACCGTATTTTACGTACATATAAACCTCGAGTTACCTGCAAGTAACGACCGTGCATGTTCTCGAATCCTGTAGAGGCACGCGCGGGAGAACTCCAAGAGGAATCGTCTAGGCCAGGGCCACGAGCTTTCCCCGGTACGGTACGATCGATATTACCAGCAGTGCTAAGAATAATTACCTTATGGATTCCCGAACAAGAGAAAGAAAAAGATATACGAACCTTCGACTCATTCGGATTATAGATTGTGATAGCTTATTACTTCAATTGAAACTTTTATAAGATTGTTCGATATTAGATATCTTTATGAAAGGTTGGATAAATTGATGTCTAGAATGTTTACGAATAGTTTCTTGATTGATATAACGAAGGGGAAGAAAATCAAAGTTTCAAGGAAAAAACTATACTATATGGTTAATCACGATTTTGTAATAACGTATTCGATATAGTCTGACGGTGAAAACTTTTTTTACAAACTATTGTAAATATTCTTTGAAAAAGAGTAATTATACTTTTTCTTGAAAGTTGTTGAAGTTTCTTTAAGTTATAAATAAGAAATTTAGACATTTATAAGCAATGGGAATTCATAGTATATATTCCTTTCACGCGTAATTTAATAACTCTTTCTCTCTCTCTCTCTCTCTCTCTCTCTCTCTCTCTCTCTTTCTCTCTCTCTCTTTCATAGTCCGTTTTGTTCGTATTCTATTCCTCGTGAGATATAATTACCGTCCGAATAACAACCAAACATATCTTCAAACTTCTATCTGCGGAAGTTAACGTGCCACAGATATTTCAAGTATAATTACCCGAGAGTACCAATAATATGCTACGTAAGTTCGTCCGTTTATAGTGGAATCACGTGCACGGATATACACCGTTACTCCTCCTTCAAACTTTTCGGAATTATTAGTTCTCTAGAAGGAGAGAGAGAGAGAGAGAGAGAGAGAGAGAGAGAGGGGGGGAGAGAGAGAATGAGTGAGTGAATGAGAATACCAAGTTTCACGTAGTTTCTAATTTATAATTCGATCGCGAACGATGACTTCTACGCAAATATATAGAATACTATACGCATGTACAACGAGAAAGCTTCAAAATGCTTCAAGTATTTAACGAGTACGTCGCAAGTTTACTCAACGATATTCATCTAAAGAAAAGAAAAAAAATCAGCGGTTAAAATCATCGAATACAAAACCTATGGAAATAGAATCGACGAGAAAAAGATAATAAATTAGTCACTTCTTATTTTAAATTCACGATACCGTAGAAGAATTTAAATTGCACGTTACGATGGATATGCAAACAACTTCACCGAGTTTCTTTCTCATTTCGGAATAATTCTCTTTCCGAGATAACGTTTTATAGTAAAACTTCATAATATCGTCAGCTTCCACCCCTTACCTACCCGTGAATTCATTGCCCTCGGTGCAACTTAAATTAATTCCCATTTCCGTTGGCATCTCATAACGAGAATCGTTTTACGCGTTCGAGAGATTACGATTTGAAAAAAAAAAAAAAAAAAAAAAAGTTTCTATTTTTTTTTTTTTAATACGTTCTAAAATGGTCGCTAGTATCTCGTAATTAAAAGAAACAAATCAATTCCACGCTTCAGTCATTTGATATCGTTAACGTTATTTTAATATATTTCTTTTCTTACGGCAAAACAAACTATTTCTATTTGGAAAGAAAAATATCAGGCTATAACAGCAACGACGAGAACGACGCTGAAGAGAACATTTAGTAGAACCACGGAAAAGATAGAGCCTTTGCCGCTTTGCCGCGCGGTTAGAGTGGTTGAAAGCTTCGAGATGATTTTCAGAAAAGAAGTTATGAAGAACAGAGAAAGAGAGAAGAACTGAGATTTTGCTCCCAGCGGTAGCGCGTATCTAAGAGTAGTGAAACGCCAGTGAAATTGAATTGCAGGAAGGTACCTTTCTCTTCTTCATCCTATCTTTTCTCTCTCCATCTTCCTCTTTCTTTCTTTTTTTTTTTTTCCTTCTTTTACCCTTAGCTATCTTCTTCATTTGCTTTTTACTATCTCCCACTCTGATTCTTTTCTCAGCCAAAGCCGATCCTCCTTTGCCTCGAGTGTTTGCGCGGTTGACTCGTGTCCCCATTTGTTTCATTAAATTACACTACATCACCCACCCTCGTCCTTTAAGCTCAGCCTACGTTTTCTTCTGGATTCTACTTGGTAATGGTATTCCTTACCAAACCTTATCTCCTTTTTTCATGAAACGAGTCTAAAAAATATTTCCATTATGAACGCAAAATATTTCGTATTATTCTGTTTTATTCTTAAAAAATCGTTCTCAAAAGCTCTATTTTTTTTTTTCGATAACGAATTTTGTTGATAATGCGAATTGTAATTAAATGAACATAGATACAGCTTGGATGGAACGCATTAAGAATATTAAAAAGTCATCGTTTAAAATGATGAAGCTTTTTCACACACTTTCCTACTTTTATCTCTCTTTTTCTTCTCTCTCTCTCTCTCTCACTCTTTCTTTCTTTTGTCTCAGCTTAGCTAGTCACTAACGGATAAATGCAAATAGACGCGTATGCAAATTATGCGTGGTTAAACGCTCGCATGAGTGACATGAAGGGAGAGTATGCGTATATATATATGCGTAGATACGAGGAACCTCGGAACAGAACAGGCGACGCTGCCATTCGGATGTGGATCTGATCCCTAAAGGAATATTACGTGGAGCACATGACGACGTTATGAAGCTACCTCCCAATACAATGTGTATGTATGTGTGTATGATTCTGTGTAGGCGTATGCGATACATTCACGTAGTCGTCTCAAATAATATTACCTGTCAAACTCGACAGACACGGATACATGACGTGATACGAGATACGCTCGAACCTTTCTACTTCATATATATTATATACAAATATATATATATATATATATATATATATATATTTATTTATTTATTTATTTCATCCAAACGTACATTTCTAGATTTAGCTCCTATTTTAATGAAGAAACTTCACGAGAAAAGAAATTTCTATGCAAGATAAAACGATAAATATTCAAGGAATCGATCAATTCATTTTTTGAGATGGGATCATTATTTCATCTCTTTGTAACTATTTCATTTCTTTCCTTTTTGAAATCGTCTGACAAAAGCGTACTTATATAAAAATTGTAATAAATCTATCTACCCATGTGATTAATAATATACGTCATTGAAAAGAATGAAACTTTTGAATTCGCCATCAAAAGTAGAAATGGGGGATGAAATAAAGGGAAGAAGAGTATCACGTCTACGTAGAAACCTTTATACGATTTTCCGGCTTTTCATTTCTCTACGCATCCTGACGAAAACCACGAAGAGCCGAATAAAAACGTATTTTCCCTGTTTTGCTAGTCTCTTTCTAACCCTCACATACTACGTTCATGCCGCGCGAGTACGAACGTTTCGAACTATAAAAAAGAGGAAGGAAGAAAATGGAAGGAAAAAAAATCGGCGATGAATCCACGAGCTCGGCCATAAACGGAATGTCGCTCCGTTGTTTCCCGCGAAACGCGAAGTGGCACGTTGACGATAGCATAAATCAAGCTTTCGATGTTCGTAACCATTTTTCATGCTCTGCGATTCGGAAGACGTTTCTTTTTTGCGGCTTCGCTCGTCGTCCTACGAGCTTCGATTATCATCACACTCTAGACCAAAACTATGAAATATGTCTCGATGGACGAGGGCACGACATTGAAACGCGGAATTTGATCCGACTTCACGTCGATTTTAATTAGAATATAGATGAACGGTCATTTTTTCTTTTTTCCAATAGTACATAAAAAGATCTTTCCACTAATTAGAGAAGATTCTCTTTTCATGTCCATTTTTTCCATATCATGTATGCCTTTCTATATTTATCAAAAATTTTTCAAAGTAATTGTTCATAACAAATAGTTTATAACAAATTGTTAAATGTGATGTATATCTTTTTGCACGTATGTATATATTACGTAGAATAATTGTCATTCGTTTATAAGAAATTGTTTATAAAAATTGTTTATAAAGATTGATTATAACAAATTGTTTATAATAAATCCAAAGTTAATAAAAAATATGGTAAAAATATAGACAATAATTTATCTTTTAAAATGATCTTTGTTCCAAGTCTCTACGACTTTTAGTTTCGAAGATATACGTAAGTAAACGTGAGAAAAAATAATTGTTTATAAAAATTATTTATAACAAATTATTAAACATACGAGTATAACAAGTTTTATGAATCTATTTAAATATATTTACATGGATTGCTTTGTATCGATTCATAAAAAATTTGTAGTGAAAATTATTTATAACAAATTGTTTATAACAAATTGTTAATAACAATATGACAGGAAGATCGATGAAAATCTATCTTTTAAAATTATCTTTGTTCTAAATCTCTACGACTATTAGTTTCGGAGATATTCACATGTAAGTAAACGTAAATAAAAATAATTGTTTATAACAAATTGTTAAACATAAAAATATTACACTTGATATGTATCCGTGTAAATATATTTATATGGATTTCTTGGTATTGGTTTATAAAAAATTTATACTGAAAATTATTTATAACAAATTGTTTATAATAAATTGTTAATAACAAATTGTTAATAACAATATGGCGAGAAAATATGCCAAATTTTTCCCCTTTAAAATGGTCTTTGTTTCAAATTTCTATGATTCTTAATTCCGAAAATATTAATATGTAAGTAAACGTCAGTAAAAAAAAAAAAAAACTGATCCATTGATAAATATATCTATATGATTTCATTAATAAAATAATTGACACAGTGACCTATATAAATTCTTGGAACTTACGCACTACTAATACAGCGTAAATAGTTTTTTGTATTTACTACGATTCATTCAAAATGTTACTACTCTTGCCAGTTGCTTATTGAATTTATGAATCGCAAATTTCAAATGGAAATATCTTTGCAACGGAAGGTCCTAGAAATATGAAACAAAGACCGTTTTGAAGAGAAAAATGCCCTCTTTTAGTCTGTTCACTTTCTATCATCGTATAATATGAAATATGTATAATTCACATATGTATTCATAATGTATTTCTCAATATAAAGTCGTACTTTTTCGTACAAGATAAGCTAGTTGGAAAGAAAACCTTTTCATCTCAGGGGAGATACTCTCATGTGCTATTAATGGCTACTCATACACATGTGTCCTTGATTTGAATGAAACGTGTCAATGAAGGAAATATCGATTCTATCGGCTCAGCTTTTAACACCGATAGCTTTAAATATCTTTGTTTTTTATTTTTTCGTTTTTTTTTTTTTGCAGAAGACAGAAGTATCTAAATACAATATTACATGTTACAAAAAAGAATATATAGCAAAGATTACTTTTAGTTATGTATCTTTAAAACGCATAGCTGTATTCTTAAAAGGTTTCTATTATCTTTAAAAACGAAATAGATCTCAGTATTTCACGTGAAACAAGTCTAAAAGTGAACTAAAATCTGGCCTTTCAAATATGTAGGTTACAAGTTTCATTAGCACCCTCGATATGCAGACCCGTGTTTCTGCCTGCGTACAACTAAAAGTGGTACAAGAGGGTAAGAAGGGCGCGAAAAACGAGCTCGCGTGAAGACGAGCCTACAAGAACTAAAAAAAAGTTGGACGAGAAGAGAAATTAGTTGTCAGAGACAGAAGCACTGGATGGGTGTCGCGACTCGGTCCAGACTTCTACCGTGATTTATGCGAGATTCCAGGGACTCTACGTATAAAAAAGAAAACAGAGAAATTCCGCTCAGTGCTCCGCCACCTTTTCCTCGTTCCTACGGAGATATAGAAATTGTCTAAGGATGAGAATGCTTGACATAAAAATCTTGTGCTTTACTCTTTCTCTCTCTCTCTCTTTCTCTTTCACCGTCGGTGAAAATTTTTATGTAAAAATAGATAGAAAAAAGAAAATAGAAGTAATTAGCTAAATGATAGCACAAGAACTAATATTAAAAGTTAAAAATCATTGGATAAGTTTCTAAACAGTAATGTAAACGAAATTGTAATTTTTAATAGAGATAAACTGTATATAAAATTACTCTCCCCAAAAATTGAAAGATATATACAAATTATGATCAACTGATTCTGTAACAGCACGTTAATCGCTGATTTAACGTGCATTAAAGGGAAGCAAAAAAGATTACTTCCGCCGCATTGCGGGCTTGGGATATTTATGAGATCATTGGGCTGGTGATCGGGTAGACTAATTGCCAGAACAATGGCGCAATTATACGTCGAATTAATTTATATCTCTGCCGAATCTGCGGCAGAAATTTGCGAACACATACTCGTGCATACATACCTCTCTGTCTCTCCTTTTATAAGAGAGTAGGGAAAGGGATAAAGAGAGAAAGAGAGAGAAAGGGGGTGGGGGAAGGGAGACCCAGGCAGACACGATGATTGTCATTGCGGCAATCATAGTATTGTCCTGCGGGATCTATCGATCGATTAATTAATTACGGGAGAATGGATACGCAGGTTTGCGGAGTCAATATTGAATTCACGTTAATGCGTTTCGGGAAACCAATGCAGTCTCGCACGGTAATCGTCTCGGGATCCGCTCTCAAGCACGGATCGATCACATTTGGCTTGAGACTTAATGATAAACGATTTTCCTTACGTATCCATAATAATGTCAAATTCAACATTTTGCCATTTCCATACTTCCTTGAAGAAAAATCCTCGAATACTCGGCTACTACTATCCTGACACTTCGAAACGCGTTCTACGATGTTATCGTGCTTTCAAGACTACGGGGGATGTTAATAATAGTCGTTCAGTAAGCATGCTTAAATTTGGAATGTCATGATAATTATGATTTACGTGACTCAATTATACGAGCACGCGCTTACAATACAAATGGATTACTTTCTAACATGCAACAGTACATCCATCTACGATAGTAATAATAATAATAATAATAATAACAATAATAATAATAATAATAATAATGAGATTAAATTAAAGAAGAAAGAAAAGGTACGATTTAGTTTATCTAAAAAACAAAACAAAAAATAAAAAAAATAAAAAGAAAAAAGAGGAAATAAAGGAAAACTTGTATGCTCTTGGAGTTAAAATAAAAATGAGAAAGAAAGACCATAGTAATTCTAAATACACGTGACAAACAAACAAACGGCGCGGAATATCTTCCTTTTCCCCGTTGAATTACAACGGTGATATCTTTGATTGATCCGTCGCATTGTTGGCACGTGCGTTAGCGCAAATCATGCAAAGCACCAGAGGTGGTTAGAGAGACAGAGACATGATTTTTCGATTATCCGCCTTCGACGAGAGAAGGAAGAAAAAAAAAACACAACAGCTGGGGAAAGAGGATAGGAAGTAGGAATAGGGGGAGGGAGAGGGAGTGGGTTGGGAAAAATGGTAGAACGGGAAAGTGCACTAGCCCGCATTATTTCGTGATGGACGAGCTCGCCGTTCAAAGGGAATGTGATGAATTGAAAAACTGTCATAGGTCTTTCGCGGCAAAATGATGAAAGCTTCCTTCGTGTACGACAATGATGAAACATTTAAAAAATTTTACGCTTCTCTCTTAATGGACACCAAAGTGAACAGTCCGAACAAACGATTCATACTTATAAATAAACGATTAGCTATTTAACAATTTGTATTATAATTTATTGTAAAACGAATTCACCGATCGAATGAATCGTGTCTCGGGCCATTCTCAAAAGTGAAATAACGAACGGATCAATTCAAGTCTAAGCAATTAAGCGATCGTTTTCTTTTTCGAATTATCCTTTGACAAATGAAATCCAGTTGATGGTGATAGCCAACGTGTTTCTTTCCTTCTTTCTCTCTTTCTCTGTCTCTTTCGGCTTCCTATTCGGGGTGCAACAAATTCACTCCCCTTCCACAGGAAAAAGAAAAAGATTGATACGTACGTTTCGTTCGTTCGTGGATCGTCCCGGAAATAGGCTTAACACGAATAAAAAGACAAAGAGGAAGAGGGAAAAGAGAGAAGAAAAAAGTTTTTCGAGCTGAATACTATTGATCAGCGTTCGAAAAACCATCAGAACTCTATATACATGTATCCGATATCAAATCTGTTTTATCCCTACTTCATCTCTTTTATCTTTTCCTTTTTTTCCAAGCTCTGCATACGACGATCGATCGGATAAATCGGGCTTTTTAAAGCTAGTAACACTGATTAAAAGGTTTCGAGGTACGCGCGTATGGCTGATTAAAAGGGGGCGATTATTTTATCCGTAAAGAGAAAGAGAGAGAGAGAGAGATATATAGAGAAAGGGAGGAGAGAACAAACGCGCGTAAGCGACTTTTTACATTCGAAATCAATTTGCCACGATTTAGACCCAATCAGCGTGTCTCCATTTCCCTTTTCTCTCTCTCTCTCTCTCTCTTTCTCTCTTTCCCTTTCTCTCTTTCACCCTCCTCTTTATCTTTTGCCTCTCTTTTTATACTTTTATACGTAACTCTGGGTCCACGAACGAACTCGAACGTACTAAATATATACGTGTATAATCCACACCGTTGATCGACGCGTAACATTTATAAATATACATGTATTAAAGATATTCAAGAGTGAAAATGAATGGAGTTAGTAGAATCGATTTTTTGGGGTTAGTAGATACAAAGTTCGAGATATGATTATCGTGTGTATGTAACGTCGTTCGTTCGAATGAAAAAAAGTATGCTCTGCCCTCTCCAGTCCGGATTGTTTAACGAAAATTCATTATATATATTATACATTTATGTAAAACGAAATTTAAATCTTTACGCGTGACTCTTATTTACAGGCAAAAATCAAGAAATAAAAGAAGAAAAAAAAAAAAAAAGAGAGAAATCGAAATAAATCAATTGACTTTCGACAAATACATAATGTCGCACGAAGTTTCGTGGACACGGCGCGTCCAGTTCGCCGTTTGCTCTTTTCATTTTCCAACGAAAAGGAAGGAATAAACAATTAAGCGCGTAAGCTCAACGAAATGACATGTCGCGTCAAAGCAAATTCAATATACAATAATATAGATATACGAATCTTGACAATAATTCTTGCAACTTTGAAATACGTATCATATAATAACGGGGCCCTGCTCAAGAGCATTCTTCTTGCTGCCAGCTGATCGTTTTATGAGATATGATGAAAATATATTGTGACAATAAAGAATCTTCATCTAATAGAGAAGAATGAAGGAAGAAAAAAATTTATATATATATATATATATATATATATATGTGCGGACAGATTAAATTATTATTTAAAATATTTGTTGTTGAGTGAAAAAGAAGAATCAAAATAAAAGTTTCAAAAGAAATGGAGAAAAATATTTTTTACGGTTCGAACTAATTAACAAAATAATTTCAAAGCTTTTGCCAAAAGGCAAAGCTTTTTCGCGTAGGCTTATTAAAAAGCTTGTTCATTGCTCGTTTGTTAGAAAAAGTCCCCATGGGTGGACGATCAACCCCCGTATTCAACCTCTACCCGTATCGCGAACCATGTATTCGTATAAACAGACACGTCATTGGATATATATACTTCCACGAGTATAGTATATATATATATATATATATATAGACTTTGAAAAAGAGAGAAAGATTCGATCGCAAAGCTCATAGGAATACTATTTACTCAGGCAGAATACGCTTGCTTTCTGTCTCTCTCTCCTCATCTTCCTTTTCTATTTTCAGTTCATGCTCCACTTGGCGATTACGCAACGTTAAATCGAGAAATTAAAGAAGAGCAGTGAAATTGCGAGCTACGATATTTTCCGGGTAAAGAGTACTCGGTAAATTTTACGTAAATGAAGCTTATGTGTGTTTGAGTTTGAGAAACGATGAAAGAAAAAAAAAAAAAAAGGAAATAAAAAGAAATTTCAATATTCCGAATGCTCGATGATCATGCAATCCGAAAATTATTTTCCTAGTACGATAAACAAAGAAAGAATATTATCGATGAAAATATTGATCTGTTCCCGAATCCACGGAACTTCTATTTTCCCGTGTTTTTTGAATGTCCAAATAACGAGCACTTAATAGATCGATCGCGTGTAGTTTACTTCGTTATATCACTATCGATCGAAAGCAATATATGATAATAGAACTTGCCTCGAAAAAGAATACGAATAAAAGAACGATCGAAAAAATGCATAGGAATGAAAGAACGACGATGTGTTGTTCAACGTTTCCCTACGAATGACCATAAAATTGAGATTGCTCAATATAGCAAAGAAAAAGGAAAACATTTTTTTTTTTCTTTTTTTTTTTCTTTTTTTGAAAACGAACATGAAATGCCAAAAGGAATGAAAATACGTATTAATAAAGTCAGAGAAGCCTCAAGTAAATATTAATTATTTACAATCATCATTTTGTTGGAATATTAAGGAAAGAAATCCCTTAAATTGTTCAATGGATTTCACTCATGAGAATTCAATGTTCGTTGGAACGTAGATTCGTTGTGAATAATGAATTAAAATGAAATTATACAATTATAACAATAGGAAGGGTCGAATGAAATCGATAATAACGTGAGATCGCTAGATTATGAGAGATGCTGAAACAATGAAGCTGTGAAATTTGGAAAAGTAATTTTATTAATGAGAGTTTGCGAGATAATCGTTCTGGCAGCAGGAGTACGCTCGTTTAATCGAGCAGGGCCCACGTATTTAACTCACGGATATTAGAGAGCAGAGGGTGTCGACGTTATCGTACCTTGTCGCCTACCTTCTTCTCCCATTGGAGAACGTAGGGCACTGGGTGCTCACCAGGGAACTCTACATGACAGTTGAAGACAACGCTCTCTCCCAATATAGCCGTTATGTGCACCGCGTCCTGATGACAAAGTCCTGAAAAAAAAAAAAAAAATATATATATATATGTATATATCTATATTACTATTCGCTCCCATATCGATCTTCAATATTTTTCTCTCTTAAAAAAACAAAATGTTTGAAATCCATTATTTATATGCCATTGGAAGAATTTTATCGACGTAAATCCAATATTATTTTTACAATAAAAATTCTATGTAAATTCTTTTTTATGCTTAAAGAACATTTAAGTATTTAATTGCTTTTCTTTTTTTTTTTTTTTTTTTTTTCTTTTTTTTTTCTTTAGCGGTGTTATATATATCCCATAATATATTTAAAAATCTTCTGTAAATCCTTAAGTAAGAAACATATACATTATTTTCTAACATGAATGCATCTTATATTACTGTAGACAGATGTGTCAAATTTACGATAATGTATACCATTCTTTGTTATTTTATGCTTTGGAACTTTCTCTTTCTCTTTTCTTATTCTAAGTATAATATCTTGAACGTTCTTCCGACGATGGTAAAGCAAGCTAGTCGGAGGAATAAATTGAATCCCGTACTCGGTCGGCGCACTTAATGCAATTTGAATGTTCCAAGTTAGAACGTCCAGGTAGAAATACATTCTTCGAAGTTTCCTCGCGTGAAGTTTTGCACCGTTGACTATTGCCAAGAGAAACGCGAGAATCCATGGTTTCTGTCTGTTATACGAAACGTAAAAGTTACTGTTGTTTCATACAGAGAGAGAGAGAGAAAGAGAGAGAAACGAATTCGATGAAAGTCTTTTGGAAATACAATATATTCGGGATAAGAAACGAGTGAGATTTATCCTAATGATAATGAGTAACAAATCTAGACTATTTTAATTACTTTTGTCTTATTTTGCATGAAAGAAACTTCGTTGAATTTATTACTTTTAGCAACAGTTGTATTTTACGCATGATCCTTTGTGCTTACGTATTTCTTTTTTGATTTCATTCGATTTCAGAGAATTCTCGAACAACATTGAGAGATAACTGAGTGAAATTGCGACACCATATGTTCCGCAACTAGCTTTTCCTTCGTAAAGTTATTAACCGGGAATTCCATAAAGGGATATAGTCTCCGGAAATGTAGCGTCCACCCTTTGTCCATGAACGAACGTACCTTACAATGTTAGCCTTATGACGTAGCTTAATGCTCGAGAGCTAACTTTCGAAACAAACATGTCTCACGTCGAAAGTTCGGATCAAAGGATTCGCTCTGAACTGTACGCGTACCGAAGCATATATATTGTTCCATCCCCGCCACCTTCGATAAGCTGTTACATGAAACCTTGCAAAATCTGTAGGACAGAGAAAAAAGGAGAATCATGATATATTTCAGGAACGAGGAGTCGTGTCTTAGGGAGACACGACGTAGGTTTCGGTTAGCCGAATAATGGAACCCCAGACATTTCGATGTCATTTCCTTTGACGTTGATACGTGGTTTGGGGAGAGTGAAGATGCATTTTGCATACGATTATTTCCAACGAAATAAGCTCGTCCGATCGATCTTCTCCAAAGCTTCCGCGATGCTTATGCAAAATGGTAGTCGTTTCGCGTTTCGTTGAATATACACGGCGATGTCTTAATTTTTCCACGTGTTTCATAACAAGATATAGCAATACGATTTTATAATAATAATAGAAATTTCTAGCCGTGCGTTCGAAAAATATCACACTCGAATACGTCAAAGAATTTTCTTTTATCTACTCGCTTGATATCTTTCGGAACGGAAATGAGATGAAATAATCGTAAGTTACAATATTCGTGAGAGAAAGGAGAATGAAAAGAAAAATGGTAGATAGGACGAAACTTTCGTTTCTTTTATCACAGATCCTAACGAAAATAAAAATGAGTATTTTAAAAGAAAACTCCTGAGAGGCATTACCGACCTCTTTTCTCTCTCTCTCTCTCTCTCTCTCTCTCTCTCTCTCTCCATATTTTTTATTACCTATCGAATGTAAAGTGTCTGAAATGCGGATTTTCTCCAAGTTTTAATCCAGGACATTCTATCCTTTACAGAATCAAACAGTATTAATCAAAATCTCAATTTCCTTCCTAAGTAAAACTTTTATGATGACAATTCGACCAATTACTCGTCAGAAGATTAACGATAATACGGTTCATAGCATTGGTATTATAGAGAGAATACGTTTGATCGTGCGTTAGTTTCAATCGTAAGAAGGTAAAGCTCGTCTCACCATAGTCGATCTCGTTTACTTCTCGCGCCTTTGAACGGCGATCTATCGGATAACTCTGCGGTGAGAGCAAGCTCGTGGAAAGCCAACTGGAAATACCTTTCATCTGAAGCTGCTTGAGCGTCCAAGAAGTCTTCTCTCCTTCTCCCTTTCCTCTCGCAGATTCCACGCTTATCTACATCCTAAGATAGGTACATACATACATAACGTCGATGTTAGTACGTCCTTTAAATCGCTTTCGCGTTTACCCCCTCTCCCATTTCCTCGAAATAGTTTTGCTTTTCCCCTTTTAGATACGAAAACCGATGTCCGCTTGCTTCAAAGCCACTATCTCTAGAAGCTAGTTTGCCCTCCCTGTTTGTTTTACCATTGGCGATACTTCAAAGTCGTACGCTTCGTATCGTCCATCTCGTTCGTCGAATCGAGAAACGAACGCAGTGTGTACCTTACTTAATGCTCGATATTAAGCCTTTGACGAGAACACGTATTCTGATTAATTCTCTATCTATAACGAAAATAATATATTTTTTATTTATCACTTTTAAAAACTATCCATTGTGTAAACTAAATAGTTATTAAGAACTTGTAATCTTATTCGTTGTTTATGATTTATTTTATGAAACGAGATTCGTTGTTCATGATTATTCTATGCTAATAAGAAATTTGCTGGTTCATATTGGGATGCATTAAAATCAGGAAGCTGTGGTAGAAGGTTTGTTAATTAACCAAACGCAAAGACGTTATAATGAAACGTGAAAAAATATCACGGTAATGTTGCACGATGTAAAATGCATACGCTTGAGTTCATCGAATTCTCTCTCTTTCTCTTTCTCTCTCTCTGCAGTTGCTTTTACAGAAAAAGAGAAGAAGAAGAAGAAGAAGAAGAAGAAGAAGGACAGGCAAGAAAGACCCTCGAACATTTTACCAGCCAAATTTTCAAGCAGCGACGAAGCATGAAATTAACGAGACGTTGCATCGGATCTTTCGCTCTCTCTCTCTCTCTCTCTCTCTCTTTCGCACGTGAGTACACCACGACTGGCGTAAGTTAAATAGTTAAAGCACCTGTTTAAGGCTGCTTCGCTTTTGCCGGTAACGCTATGCTTCTACACGCGGTTGAACCATGCCCGAGAGGAGAATAACGCAGACCAGGCTAAAAGCAATTAACCGATACTAACGAGTATTCCACAGCCCTTATATTCTGAAGACTCGAGAATTGATATTAATTATTTAGAAAGAGGTAAGCGGATATTTTCGAAGTTAAGATCTGAAGGCAAAGAAAATTGTTAGTTTTTAATTAAATCGAAAGACAAATATCCATTGTACTCGACTATTAAGCAATTAAAAGAAATATTTTTGAAATGATATTAATGCTATTTATAATATTGCAATTGTGATCAAACATTGGCTATTTAATTTTCCTGCAAACCGCTGCTTTAATAATTTTTCGATACGACCGATGTTTATTACCGTCATTACCATGATTCTCCTCGTGGAACGTCATCTGTGCAATGTTGCTCGGTCTCGCCAACCATCTGTGCGATGATCACGACCAATACCATAATCATTCTATGTATTTCCAAGTAACGACCCGAAGTTATCGGATATTTTAAACGGCGATACTCTTTTCCTGATGATTAATTGCAGTTTTAAGAGCGAGGATGATTCATAGAACTTATCGCGATGCATTTGCTATTTTAAGCGAAGATCACAAAGTTGTAAACTTCTCGTAAAGGTCGTTAAGATTCATGAAAAAAAAATTTATGATCATTTAATGTTAAAAGAAAAAGAAAATTTCCTACAGTAATCATCGTAGGATTAATCGATTTACATTATTAATTTTCAAGACAAAATTTTTTCCGCCTTTTTTTTATTTATTATTATTATTATTATTATTATTATTATTATTATTATCATACAACATTGATTTATTCAACAAGATTTCAACAAGAAGGATATAAAATTTTCTTTTCGAAAGTAACTGTCTCGATTTCACCTTTTCAAGGAAGAAATTACTCGATTCGACGATTTTACGTGAATTTAAAAGATATTACGAGAGCAGAGAGCGAACGGAAAAGGCGAACGACGCTCCGTGAATTCCGGGTGAAAATAATTGGGAAATAAATAAATTACGAGCGTTAGGCGGCAAAGTTTTGGTAAAACGGCGACGACGTGGTATGGTAAAGGAAGGGAGGGGAAATAATGCCGCACAAGCGGCGATCACAATGGCCGCTTTACACCCATGCCCCAACTTAGGAAACTTTCTATATTAAACAACTTTTCCGCTAATTTTGCTATTCTCTTTTTTCGTCATTTTCTCGTATTTTCCGTTTCACCCTCAGCCCACTTTCTTCTTCTTCTTCTTCTTCTTCTTCTTCTTCTTCTTCTTCTTCTTCTTCTTCTTCTTCTTCTTCTTCTTTTGCTACACGCCTCCGGTCCACTTCAATTTCTCTCTCTCTTTTTCTTTCGTTCTCTTCTGTACCGTTTACAGCGTTTCTCGGTAATTTTGTTCCTCTCTCTCTCTCTCTCTCTCTCTCTCTCTCTCTCTCTCTCTCTTTTCTTTTTTCTTTTTTTTTTTTTTAATACTCCTCTTGTGCACAGCGTGCCACTATAAAAACGTCTGCCATCGTGGGCGGAAGCTCGAAACTTCTCACGTTCAACTTTCCCGCCGTTTTAATTACCAAAGTACTATTCACTCGAATCTTTAAGGAAAAATATAAGAAAGGAATAAATCGATGCTATCGAATCATATAAAATTAATTATTATCTCATAAGAATATCTTTTCTAGTAACGATTTAATTATTTCTTATAAGATGTTCTTCCATTGAGTTTAATTATTTTCTTAAAATATCTTTTCGTAGCGTTGTTAAATGTCACTTACTTAAACCCAAAGATACTCATTAGAATGTTGCGACATTCACTACGACTTTCAAATCCATTCTCTCTTGATCCTTTGTGAAGGTAATGGAATATAATTAACATGTAATTGCGACAAAATTTATTATAGTAAGTCCAACAACGTGTATCGAATAAACACGTATGTATAAACATTCAAAAGTAATTAGTCGTCAATGCAATCGGATAATTATAAATCTTTTCATATTTCGTCTCACATTTATTTATCCTCGAAAAATTATAAAGAAAACTCGAGTAATCCAACTGGACGTACGTACGAGCACGTATTAATACGCACACATGTAAATACGAATATACAAAGATTTGCGTCTCCTGCATCTGTTATTTACAGCATATAATTATGACAATCTCTTTTTAAGGGAGATTTAATAAACCTGCTCTCATTAACGATACCAACGAGGATAACAAGTGCGACACAGCCAAGATTGCTGTGCTTTATCCGTTAACTATGTATAATAACATACACGAGCATGAACTAAAAAAAAAAAAAAAAAAAAAAAAAAAAAAGTAAAAAAAAGAAAAAAGAGAAGTAGATGAAACGACCAACGCTTTGATGCATTTCAAAGTACTTCCAAGAGATATAAAAGTGATATTAAATTCGATAATTACGTTCGTATGGTGTGGTCGTACACAGTCTGAAAACAGTTGTTGATGATATTTTTTGTTTCTTATGCGGCTAATAATTGTATCGATAAAATATTCGATAATTTCGTTAGTTAACTATTAACTATTAATAATTATACTTCTTTTACTTTACACCTATAATCATTGCGATCATACTTATATACCTATAAATGATTCTTCCTTTTTTCTTTCGTCCTTTCTTTTATCAATTAAAATATATTCTCTCAAAAGGATAACATCACATAACTTTAAGAGAAATCATAACAAAGTAATCGCGCTTAATGGAAAATTCTTAAGAGAAAATGTAATTCCAATTAGGCGTTTCAACGTTAGAAGAGGATTATTAATAAAGATAATTAAAGATGGTAATCTCTTTGAAAAAGAAAGAAAGAAAGAAAGATGTCATCTCGTTCTAATTAAATATCTTACGTTATTCACGGAAAAAGGAAGTAATCGAAATGACAAAGATTCATTATATCGATCGTCAAGTTTAATATCAAAATGTCATTCAAATTTTTCTATTATTTAACTATAGTATTTATCATGAAAAAATTATTGCTTACGTTATAACAAATATACTTAAACGTTTCTTATTAATATTAAAAATCTTTTAGATTCTTACACAAAAATCACGTCTTTTCAATTCAATCGTTAGGCCGTTGAAAGAAAGTCATTTTCTCGTCCGATTTTGAGGATAAACCAAAAAGAAAGATAGAGAAAGAAGGAGAGAGAGAGAGAGAGAGAGAGAGAGAGAGAGAGAGGAAGTAAAAAAAACGAAGTCCTCCTCAAAATTGTTCAGACTCGTCGAAAAACTGCTTCGCCGGGTAGGACGGATGCTATCAAAGCGAATTCAACGCTGCAAAAGAGTTCAAAGTCCCGTTCTCTCTCTCTCCTCTCTCTCTCTCTCTCTCTCCCTTTTTCTTTCTTTTTTTCTTTCTCTTTTCTCGCAATAGGCGACCCATTCACGCTCTTGGGTGTGTAGCGTCGGACGGAAGCTCTTTCAAATTGAAATTCGTATAACGCGTCACTCGTTCTACCGCAAAGACACGTTTGAGTCTTGTGAAGTAAAGAATGCCGAAGTGTCGTATCTAAGCGCATCCTAATAGTTTTCTAGAGACACCAACGGTGAACATAAAAGTCAAGATGTTTCTCTTGCTTATCGTTGATAGCTTACAACTTTTTTATACATTTAAAAAAAATTTCATCTCGTGAAAGAGATTGGGAAAGATATTTCTTATTCTAACCGAAGATTCGAAATAAACGTGAACGTTGAGAATCAGAATGCAGGATATATCTTGAATCGTAATTAATTATCGGTTAATTGGACACATAAGTACCATTGGGCTGGTATGTAATCCACAGTTATAAGTCACCTCGCTCTAAATTGACATCGTTACGATTCCAACTTCAGCGTATCTGTGCACAGTACACTGAATTCGGAATCGATCTATCAGTTCTACTCGAGAGACCATGGGGTACCTATCAGTTTGGTCGGAGAAACCTAAATTATCTAACGAGATGGATACTAATCGATGATACTAATTTTACGAGAAAATCGAAATAGTTGAGGTACTATATAATAATAGATGAGAATATATATAATAAATGGATTAGACGTTGTCAATAGAAAACGAGCTGTTAGAAACAATTAATTCCAATAGTATAATAAACATATTAGAGTTTTACTGATTGAAAAACAAAAAAAGAAATGTAAAATATTATAAATCACAAATCTTTGCGAGATTAGGAATAACAAATTGAGAAAAATATTTTACAATTCTAATGAAAATTTTCTTTACGAATTTTGTCAGAGATTAATAATTAACAAAATAAAAGTAATTAGTAATTAATTGAATAAATTTTACCTGGTGTGACGAGGAGCACGATCCCCAATAGTAAAGTCCTTGTTGCCACTTCCGCAATCCGCCGGAAGTCCCTGCGACACCATCGCAGTCGTTGTTTCCTCTCACCTTCCCCTTCCGTCGTCGCTTCCGCCTCATTCTCGATGCGGTCAAAACTTTTCGTGGAAAACCTCAGCTTCCCGTGGAAGGATCCATCGGATCTTATTACACGCCTCAAAATTCTTCTCTCTTCCGTATCCTCCTCTTTCTCTCGACGTTTATACGTCCGGGAACCTGTACACGTTGGCTGGCCGGAAACGAGAATCGCTCCGAAGTCAGCCCTTTTAAAAAAACATTTACCATACCATATCTATAAAGGTATCGATTTATATGATTTATTTTCTCATGACAAATATTTGAATAAATAAACACCCAAAGATTATTATTATATTAAAATGAAATATATGCATTTTGTTGTTTGCCATTATTATTATTAATCTAAAAGGAAAAGTTATACGCTTTGAAAAATTGTCTGTATACTTCTGTAAATAACTGTAAATAATTATGCGCTTGTATCCTTTGTAATTAAACGCTCAACGCGATTCCGCAAACTCGAGTACACTGGTGATTTGTGGTCTTGCAGTACGTACGATCGGTGATATCGATTGGTAATACCTCGTTCTAACGAGATTCACTAACTCCATGTGACAAAGTATACGCTTGATAATTAATACCGATTAACATAATCATTAAACGTGTAACTATTTATCCTTTTGTAATTAATTACAACATTCTCGATCGACTATAAAACTAATAAAATGTATTTGTTGAATTGCGATTATAAATAGGATATCTCCAAAATTTATGTAACTACATATCTATTATTAGAAATGTTAATGACGTATTTCAAAAATTATGTAGAAAATAAAAAAGAAAATAACAAAGTAGTCGGTTAGTTTTAGTTCGGTCTAAAAAAAGAATTGATGATCATTGCTTCGAATAATATTCGTTGGTTTACATTATTATTTCGTTGCGCTTCACTTACTTGTCCTCATCCTCGCAAGTGCCATTCTCCGCAGGTACGTAAAAACCATCTTGCCTTAGGGTAAGAGGATTCTCAGAAGAATTTCGTTCGCAAGACTGGGACTCGAGCCTTCGCCGGAGGTCCGTGGCTTGTAGCCCTCCTCCGCCCCCCATACCCCCGCTCCCATAGTATCTACGATCACAAACACGATTCGTGAAGAGGTAAGATCACTTAGAGCGTGTTTACTCGACCGTTCGTCCGTTTGATATTGCGTCGTCAGCGAAACTAGAGACGACGATTTTATGTACAAAAATTCCAACCACGTAATATCATTTGCGTATTGTAAACACAGTATGTCACCTTATTAAAGATTTTATGTCGAGTTATTTATTTACTTTTTATATATATATATATATATATATATATATATAATTTGCGAATATATTTTTGATATAAAAATATTATTTTAACGAAGAAATCTTATTTATTTTAATGATTCTTATAAAATATTCTAATACATATAGCGAGTTCTATTAATGGTTCATAAAATGTCGTACGCGCGGAGGAGGTTGATAAACCTCAGAACGGATAAAGGAAAACGAAATCGGATAATCGGTCTTTTATTATCCAACTCAAGGACTGCTTGCATCGAGTAAAGACCAAACGATCCTCGTATTCGATGCGATTGAGAAACTAAAGAAAGATTTTTACGTCTTCTCACGAACGAGTTTACTTGACTCCACTTAAAAGCCATCGAAATTCGATGGGTATTGTCGATAGCATCGTATCTTATCTCCTTCATCGTCTCACTTTCCAATCGGAAAATGAGATTCCCATTGGAATCGTTTCTCTTTAAATCGAACATCGGTCTACGCGAATCGATATAGCTCTTTGAAATCGAGATAAAGGCTATCATCACTATATTTCGTGTTAAATAAGTCGTCGAATAATTTGAACAACTTCAAAAGAGATAATTGCGAGAATAAAAGGATTCGTATCTTTTCTATATTAATTAGTATATCGATGTTATAATGATTTGTCAGTCAATGAAAAAAATTTACAATTATAAAAATTATAATGAACGGGCGAATCCTTTTTTACGCTCATTTTATATCGATAGTTCTAATTACAATCAAATTTTGAAGAATATTATAATAGTAACCGAAGATAATTAAAAGAGATACGTTACCCCTGCCGCTCCGCCGCCACTACCGCTCTCCGGATCGCCCGCCTCGTTTGCCGATTTTCACGATCCTCCTCGCCACTTCCAGCTTCTCCTCGAGAGCCACCTTAACCACTGTAGCGTGTTGCTATCATCACCTGAAACGAGCGAGATATTGCGATGGTTTAATGGCGTTCTGCATGACAATATACGCCCGACGGGATATACATTTTATGGCTAATGTTACAACCACGGAATATAACGCAAATGCCCGCGCATGCGTAACCCCTTTATCTCGCCGAATTTTCCGAGTAACGTGGCTTTAAACGATACTCTTGTGTTACTTATACATGTAAATATATATCTATGTGCATATGTATACGCGCGTGGGCGTACTAAAAGAGGTTGCTTTGAAATCGAGTCGCATAAAATGAATTCTCTCTCTCTCACTCTCCCTCTCTCTCTCTCTCTCTCTCTCTCTCTCTCTCTCTCTCTCTTTCCGGATAAGGCAAAGATCAATGTAACTCGTTCTTATATATCAACGACGAGACCAAGACCATTGAGAAATATTGAATTGGTATAAAAAACCTCGCGTTGAAATCATCAAATAAAATCATATTCTGATTGTAGTTTTTTGAAACGACTAAAGATCAAAAAGCATACGGTGAAAGCCTCGAGATTTTTGAATCATAACGATTATGTCATTGTAGACGTTATTATCTCGAGTGTTATTCATACGTTGGTTGAAAGATACATAAACATATCGTCCTACTTTACGAGTAATTTTCTTTTCTCTTCGAATACGAAAGAAAAATTGCCGTCCTTTGTTGTGCCAAATCTCATTCTAATTTTTCAAGAGATTTATTCAATTATATTTAAATCATCTCACAAAACTTACAACTTGTCCAAAGCTTATGTAACTCAAAGTAAATAATCTTAACTAGTCATAGAACCCTTCAACGAACTACCATCTGCATTGTTAAAGCAACGATAGTTTCAATGCGAAGGAAAAGTTTAAATTGCATCAATTGCGGTGAAAGCCTTCGCTCTCGAGCACGATCGAGACTCGTGGAATTCCCTTCGTGCCGTCGACGGTGATTCGACGTAGTAGAAACGTGAATCGAATCGATTAGTAGTAGCTTGCACGTGTTCGTGAAAGAAAGGGGGAGAGGAGGGAGGGAGGGAGGGAGAAAGGAAACGAAAAACGATCGAATCAATTTAGATTTAAGGGAGAAAGAAGAGTGATTGTTAAACCATCGTCATAATTGTAACCCCATTCCACTATTCGCAATGGTATCGTGTGATTCAATGATAATAAAGATAGAGAAGTATATAATTAGCCTATCGAGAAAGTAATCCCTTCATTTCTTTCATTGGAACGATCGTCGAATTAACCGAATATATAGAGGGATATTAAAAATGAAGATAAAAATTTTAAACGAAGAGAAAGATATTTTATTAGAATTTAGTTCGTTCGTGTTTCAAACGAAAAGTATCAGTTAAACCTGGTAAGTATTATTACAACGTTGTAATAAATAATTCAAAAAAAGGTAATCGATGATTTTCTACGTTTCTTCGATGATCCTTAAAGAGCTCTTGCCCGAGTTAGGAATATCTAATCTAGATAAGTGTTAGTTTATTCCTAAGAAACATGTCTAGCTAACGTTTACGAGCGTGTCGATAGTAAAGCACCGATCCTGGCAATGTTCTAACCAAGTGTCTACTGCCTATAAGGACTCCCGCGGTGATTGACTAAAGTCAACGACCATCGAGGATGGAAAGGAAAGAGAATTCTCCTTGGAGTAGTGCGATTAACAGTCGTTGTGAAATTTATGATCAAAAAGTAAAAGGCAGGAAATTTGAAAGGAAATAAAAAAGGATTTTACGAGAGCGGCGCAGTAAATTGTCACGCACGATGTTTTCTCTTTTTTTTTTTTTTATTTTTTTTTTTTTTATTTTCTTTTTAATTTTTTTTATAGAAGCTTCAAATAGAGGGTCAAAATACTTTGACAAAGCAATGCTGGTAGAGTACTTCGTTACGGTGTATGGTATTCTCTGAACGTAAATGTCTAATGTTTTATAATACCAGATCAGAACGAACATTGTTTGCAAAGGAACAAAGGTGTCATGAGATCCAATAAACTCAACGCGTTTGACGTGCTCAAAAGATATGTCGGAAAGTAATAAAAAGAATCATGAAATAAAAAAGCTTTTTTCGATCTCTAATTTTATTTCCTTCCATCGTTCCCATCATTCATTCCACGTTCCAATAAAAACATCAATTTCGTTGAAATCTATTCGAACACCATGGGGTCGTGGAAAAAAGAGAGAAAAAAAAAAAAGAAAACATTATTGCAAGTCATAAAAGTCAACGCTAGTAATAGTAGACAGACAGGAATATTCCGAGTGGAGTTTTCGAGGATCGAGTATCGGATAACTACTCGTCTTTATCACCGTTATCACTCTTGGCGTAAAGTCACGTTTTAGTGGCCCACGGTCAAACTATCCTAAGCCCAGATGCTAGTCGGCTGGAGGTACTTCTTCCCTCACAATTGAGTCGAATGAACTGGCTATAAGGTGTGAGATTATCTCTCTATTTCCCTTTCTCTCTCTCCCTCTCTCTCTTTCACTATATACTAACATACATGTATGTACATATATATATATATATATATATATATATATATATATATATGTAGATAGAAGTCAACATGAGAGTAGATAGATATGTATGTACGCGCATATCTGTGATAGCTGGTTTATACTCAGAGAGCCGTCAGCACCTCAGCAAGAAGGGATGATACGAGTGAGAGAGGGAGAAGGAAGCACAGTGCTAATAGAAGGTGCAGAGAGCGAACTGTTTGAACAATGGCACATGTCTCCCGTGCAATTGCGCACCGCCAAACGGGCCACGACACCGGCTGTCATAACCCGTCTTCGTGTTCCTCGGTTATTAGCATCGAGCCGGTGGGATTGACCAATTTCTCTCACGATATCTCTTGCATATCGTAATCCGAATTTCTGATTAGCCAAATAAGTTCTAACTTTTTAATCCTTTTACATATTTTTCCTATTAAAACTTTCTTTTCTTATAATAAATAATTCGTTGAAAAGATATTTTAATATCGATTTGTTAGGTTATTGATCATAATCGTTTAAATAAATCAAAATAAACTCGTTTGAAAGAACCGTTAAATGACAGGAAATGCTTGTTGTAAAAGGCAACCAGGTGTCGAGGACGAATATTAACGATGGTTAAGAACAGACTCCTCTGTAATTACGTAAATTACTGTGAGCGTAATTGAAAGGGAATCCTAATGAACGTACGGGCTCGTATCGCGACTGTATCTGTTCTTAACTGTGATTACTTCTGAATGAAGAAGAAGGTAATTGGAAAGTAGAAATTACTCTTACGTAGTACTCATGTTCGAAGCATTTCTATCTATTTTCTATGCTTCTATGCCAAAAGGTACCATATAATTATAACTTTAAGATACAAGAATTCTCAGAAATTATTGTTAAAATTAAATGAAGTTTTACATAATACATGAAGTGGGACATTTAACGCTTGAAAAGAAGATACTATAGTTTTGAGAAACACTTTCTAAAAGTATAAGGAACGGTTCTCGAGGACATCTTTTTAAGGTAGAATCTTAACAAGAACCTTAACAAGACGGTCAAGAATTACGCATGCAATCACGACTTTGTTTGTCCACGTTCTATTTCACTCGAACAAGCTTGGTCATTCAGAAGAAAAAACTCGTCCACTCAACTTTTTAAGAAAAGGTAGAACATTAATGGTAACCTTGGACTCGTCCCCGAGTTTTAAATCGTCGATGTCAAAAAACTAAGCTCTATGAAAGAACAGAAAGAAAGAGGAAATGACAAAAAAGGATCCATCAAAGACGATGTCACAAAAGACGATGTCGCAGGCCAAGTCAGATGACATTTCTTCGCACCCAAATATTCCCTAGATATGCAACACGTAGATGATTTTTTAAAATAAGACTCTCCTTGAATCGGTCACCGTACTCCTTTAATATATATATATATATATATATATATATAACGAAGCATCAACGGTTTTCTGCTTCATTATATAGATTCTCTTCCCTTCTATCCTTCTCTAATCTCTCGTGCGCGCGCATGTCTCAACGTAGACCATCTAGAGGCCTTTCAGCTTCCATAACCACCGAGCGTCTATCCGTCACGAAATCTGTTTGAACGTCCTCCTGGCACGATGATGAGGATGTTAATTATTACCGTCAAGGTTCACCCTAACTACAAAGAGAGAGAGAGAGAGAGAGAGAGAGGAGAGAGATGTACTAGCAGCGCGCTGAAATTCCGGGATGAAAGGGAAGGAAGGCGAGGTCACTCGATAGCATTGCTGATGATTCTTACTGAACAAAGTCCAAAGAGAGTTCCTTCTTGATAAAAGATTCACATTGGGATACGTGTCGCGTTTTCTTTAAAAAAAAGTTTATCTTCAAAATTTTAATAAAATTCTCTATTTAACAGATTTCTTCCAATCATTTTATTAAAAATAGATATCTTTAGAAATTCGTAATCAGAGAATGATCATTAAAATATTTCAATGTACGGTCGATTTATTCTTAGAGCCAAAACCTTTACCTTAGTTTAAATTGCCTATCAGGAATGAACCAGCGTTCATAATCACGTTATACCCACATGGATACGGAATCCGCTTTGGCCAGCACCCTTCATTCTCGTCGCTTCATCGAAGATGCAGATTCGCTAAAGATTTAATTATTCAGTCTCAATTAAATCTCCTCGGCCTCTCTCTCTCTCTCTCTTTCTCTCTCTCTCTCTCTCTCTCTCTCTCTCTCTCTATCTATCTATCTATCTATCTATCTCTATCTATCTACCTATCTCTATCTATCTATCTATCTCTATCTATCTTGCTCAACTTCTCTGTTCCTCTCTATAATTAATCCTATTATGTACTGGTCAACATCAACGTAGAGAACTCTTCTGCTTTGCGCGTCCGTTACTTTAACACGTTAAACGGATTGCTCCGTTGGTGTACGTATTTATTTGATCTTCTTCCTCGCACTATCAGAGTTTTTCTTTCACGTGAATTTTGAATTAGGGACAATGCTCTTTTAATGATTATTCGTCAAAGTTTCAGAACACATTGATCGTACCTATAATAAACTTTTCCCTTTTAATATTTCATTAGTTTATTCGATAAAACTATTATGGATCATAATAGCGAGAGATTACACTACTATAAAACTTTGCATTTTACGTTTCAAAGTTTTTTGTTACGAAAGACTCAAAGAGACCGTAATCAAAAGTTGTTGAAAATTGTGCGATTTGAAAGATCGTAAAAGCTGAATTCGAGGTATAAAAATCATAAAAATAGAACGGTAAACATCAGTAAAATTTTTGTTATCGTACAAAATAAAACATACTTTGAATAATATGAATGACGAAGTGAGAAAGCAATTTGTGTTGTTATTTTGTAAATAAAGCAACGCGAGTGTGAAGGTGTAAAATAAAATATAGAAAAATCAAGCCAACGAAAGTTGAAAAATAATGTAAACTCAAACGCTCGTGTTTTTACAAAGGCTTTTATGTAACAGGTACGCATTGAAGTTGAGGAACGTAAGAACTAAAAAAAAAAAAAAAAATATAAAGAGAAAGATGCTCTGATGCAAAGTGAAAAAGATTGAGATGGCTCGAATATGAAGAGTAAAATAAAACAAAATTGACTAGAGATAAGATATAGACCCTTGATATTTTTCACATAAGCGCTTATTCATCTCTATCATCAAGAAATAGATATTCAACGAAGACTAGCGTTTCTTTTTTTAGTCACGTTTAGTCTCTCATCTCACATAGAAATAAACATTCTGTTTTCCAGGAAAATAAATCAAGAAAAAAGGCGATATTTTTTTCCAAATAAAGTTTTTAAACAATTCGAATGCTCATAAAAGAAACAACATCGATACTCGACATGTAAGCCACTTTTTCTTTACCGAAGAAAGACTTATACGGTCGGATCGAGTTGTGTGATTTATTTCCTTCGCGAGAAAAGAATAAATCCGGCGAATTTCTGAATCCGCTAAGCTTCGCGGACCACGAAGAAGGATGCTGCACCTCGCAACGTATTTTCAACGTCGTGAATCGAGTCGAAAGAAGGAAAGAGAAAACAAGAAGGCAAAATGAAAATGTAGTATGCATAAGTCGAGTACGGAATAGGAATGGCGAGGGACGCGACGTTAGGGAAGAGACAATACATATTATGCAAATCTTAGTCTGAAATAGCTTTGAAAGAATTTCGAGGAGAGTCGAGATATCGATCTGACTTAAAAAAAAAAAAAAAAAGAAAGAAAAAAGAATGAAAAAAAGAAAAAAAAATCCGATTATATCTTCGCACTGTTTTTCTCATAATAATTAAAATTAAATGAGAGCTAAAATTAATATTGACTTTAATTAAAACAAATATAAAATACAATCTAATTTTCATATCAATTTTGAAAGTTTAACATTTATCTATAATTTATTCTATATGATAAAGGTTTTTATAAACATTCATTGAGATTGCAAATGCATAGGTGCCATATCGTAGCCGGAAACGACGAATATCGTATACGAGTTTACTCGTTGAACGTAGGATTGTTTATGGACCGAGAGAATGGTCATAGAAAGGTAAATGGGAAAGAGAGAAAGGGAAGAATTGGACCTGAATAGGTGGGAGAGGAGATTCAGCGAACCAAATTGTTCAACCGCACTTTACTCCCTTATTGTGTCGTCGAACAGCTTCGAACTCCTGTAATTGACTCCGTTTACCTACGATATCCGCTTCAATTCACAGAATACTCCTCTTCAACTTCCTCTCTTCATCTCTATCCTTCTCTCCGTCTCTTCTTCTCTTACTATTTTAACAGGATGTACCTATCCAACTCTAAATTAATTTCGCACAGGACTATCGTTTACCGATTATTCGACTCGGGCAAGCCGATATCGAATTTCGTCCGAGTTCACCCGCCTAATTTCACTTATGTATAATTTAAGAGAATGAACTTTTCATAATTGAAAATAAAGAAATCATTCAAAAGAATATAGTGAAAGATATAAATAATAAAAATTTTTACTATCTCAAAGTATATTAGAAAGAAACTTTTTCAACAGACTCAGAAATTAGGTGTATGCACTTTCAGCCAGATGGAAAGATAAAAGCTTTAAAAGTTTATGCATATTGCTCTGCCGTCAATAAGCTAAGTTTTCTGATCTTCACGCGGAAAAGAGAGCTTTTCTGCGAGAGCTCTCGCGACTTAGATATGCGCACGAGATAAAATAAAAGCACACTGTAAACTCTCATTGTGTAGCTCTCTGGCGTGCGATGCATTTAAAGATTTCCGATAGAAAGATTGAAGTATTTTTAAATCTATGTGCTTTATCTCTCTCCCTCCCTCTCTCTCTCTCTCTCTTTCTCTCTCTCTCTTTCTCTCTCTATTTCCTCTCTATTCCATTAATTCTTTTTTTTTCGCAAAGTTCGCTCTATTCGCGTAAATCAGCAATCGACCGCTTTGTCGCACGCGTATTCGATGAATACTAATCGTGCTTGCGGTGCGAAACAAAATTTATCGGTAAACCCGTATTCGAAAAGGGAATATTAGTTTAAGATACTAACACAGATATTTTGTTTTAAGGAATATTTTGTATTATGATTCAATAATAGTTTTAAATTATTATTTCTTATTCCATTAATCAAATAAAATTGAAGATAACAATAGTTCAAGGATTTTTGACGAAAAAAAATCTATCCTAAATATTATATTATATTATATTATACTATTACAAATATTAGTCGATTATTTCTGTGTTTCAGAGAAGTCATAAACCGATCAACTAGCATCAGGTATTTGATATATCAAAGTTGTAAGCGTGGGTATCAAACTCATCATTTGGAATGTAAAGCAAAGGGTTTGCCAGACCAATGCCGATTCATGTTGTAGCGCAATGATTCTGGTCTGACTAGAACTCTCGTGATATAACGCAACGTCAATTTGCTTGCTCTTCCCCCGTAAAGTCCCCATCTATGTTGGATATTTCTTTCTTATCGGCTCTCATCCCAGGCTTTTAAAAACACTGCAATAACAAATATTGACGCGAAATGTTTCAATATCGATATACCTCCTCGATGAAGTGCAAATTCTCCTGTTATTGATCATCTTGCTAAGCGATCGTCATTGTTATCATAAAAAATATCTATGTATATTGCGTTTCCCATATTTTTCAATTCAAATTGAATCTATTCTATATCTAAAGAGATAAAGATTGATATCATACTCAATTAAACGGATTCAATGTTGCGGTTTTACGCAATGTGAAAAAATTTAACTATTAGTAAAAATAATTGCTAATTATTAATGATTTTCTACGTTATCTTATCATAATATGTAAAATCTAAAATACTTTTGTTTATGTTCCTTTATTATATCCTGCCTCATTAATCGAAAACGATGATAGGAAAATATATATATATATATATATATATGTATGTATGTATATTTGTATCTATACATATATGTATCTATAATATTCAATTGCTGAATCCCGCGAGATCCTTTATCTCCATGCGAATGAGAATTGCATAGGTGTGTTTAAGCAACGCACTCCATCCGGTCATTGAATATATGGAAAGGTGTCGCCGATATTTGCGGTATGCCTCGACAACGTAAAGCTCTGAAAGCATTCGCGAGAGCCAAAACGACAGGTTCGTGCTACGGCATAACGACCGCTAAACGCAACCGCGGCAAAACTGGTCCTCTCCCTTCTCCACCGTTTATATTTTGTCTCTCTCTCTCTCTCTCCCCCTCTCTCTCTTTCTCTCTCTCTTTCTCTCTCTCCTTGACTCTAAAGCAAGAGACAGAGTAAGATAGGAGAAGCAAATCATTCGCAGCTGCATCGTAGAGGTTGCGAACCGCAAAACTTGGAACGGAGGTGCCTAGTGGTATTTCGAGCATCCCTTCCACTACTTCATCCCTTAGGAGCCTACTCTTGGAGAACTCCTGCCAAGGTACACGCGCGAATTACAACGAGTACGATGTTAGACTTCCGGTTGCGTGCCGAGCGAGACTAGAGACAATCTCGAAGGAAGCTTCTAGGATGATCTAACTTTTTGCGGTCGTCCAAAAGCTCGTAGGACTTTACCGTTTCTGGTATGGGATTCCGAGAATTCCAAAAGCTCGACGTCCAATGACGTTCACGTCGATCAACTTCCCTAAATTGGATTCTCTCAATACCGTTCACCTGCACACGATATCATGGTTTCCTTTCTTCGAGTATGTCCGTCAGGTTGCATCATTCTATCTCGTTACGTTCAAGAAATTATTTTCCTTAATAATTCCTCGTATGCATTCAATTGTATGAAACATTAAAATAAGTATTATGAAAAATTAATGTCTTATCTGAAAAAAAAAAAAAAAAAAAAAAAAAAAAAAAGAAAGAAAAATTCTCTTGTTTTTTTTCTCAATTTTCCTCGTGCAATAAGAAAATCTTGATTATACGCATAAAAACAAGGAGAGCCAGCATTGAAGGGTTAAAAGGGCAAGAACTTATTCGTTCCCACGCGATTCAGAAAAGAATTCTATGAGATTCCAAGCTTTACTTGTGGATATTTTTCTTCCTTTATAAATATGCATGGTGGAAAGAAGAATCGAAAGATCGAGATTGTTATACCGGTGAATGTAATTCTGATCTCCATCGCTGATTACACGGTACCTATGCAAGAAAAAATATTATTTTCTTTTTTCTTTTTTTTTTTTATTTTTATTAATACGAACTCCCTCGTCTTTCTACGGTTCTAATTAACGTGCGTAAAAATATCCTTATCTGCAGCGAATGGTTAAATGCTAGATTTTAAATCACTCGACGAGATGTAGATGAGTATTAACGTTGTAATCATGATAGATACGTTTCTAATAATAGAGTACAAATAATTACCTTCGTGCTTGATTAAATGTTTTATCGACGCTATACGCAATTTTCGCTTTTCAGCCCGTACATCTAAATTTCCACGCGAATCCTATTAAATATAAATATTCAATCATCGCTTATACGCACGGCTATACAATTTCTACCTAACAGCGAGAAAGAGAACACCCGGAAACCGATCTGAAGTTGTCTTGTCAACTTTTCATTGACCACTACTTTCTCTCTCTCTCTCTCTCTTTTTCTCCTTTTCTCTTTTATTTTCTCAGTGCCATTTCATTTATTCACCTCGAATGGTGCTAAAGTGACTTCCATCGTTGAAGCGAGAGAAAATTAATCGATAAATTCCCAACCCTCTTCGGTATTCGTTGTTTCGTTCGCTTAATTCGAAATCCAACGGAGAGGAAGAAAAGTATAACGCACGTTGACGATTTTTCTAACGAGCAAACTTCGAGAAGAAATAAAAAAAAAAAAAAAAAAAAAAAGAAAAGAGAAAAAGAGAAGAAAAAAGGGTAAGTTTATTTTCCCGCACAGTTATATTACTTCTACGTCTGTTGTAGAATTAACGAACTACAAATTGACGCGATTAATTAAATTTCATCAATCTTTTTAATATTTTTTTCGTTAACGAACAACGGAAGTGATTGTATAAAAAAAAAAAAAAAAAAAAAAAAAAAAAAAATAAAAGAAAAACCGAGGATCGTGGATTCTTATCATCGAAGAAGAAAAAGTTCGAGTAGTCTTGTCTTTCCGATTGAAGAAGCAAGGCAAGACGGAGATAGAGAGATTGAAAGAAAAGGGAGTGGAAAGGAGTACTTGGAAGGTTGCTAAAAGAAAGCGAGTCTTTCTATCGAGTTGGTCAGCAGCCCACGCTTGCAATTGAATCGATCGTGCCGAAGGAAAGTGCACTTATTGTTAGCCGTCTCTCGCTTGTCTCATCTCACTTCTGTTCTTTTACACACTAATACTGAAAGAACTTTAGCAAGATGCGAACAATAACGATTGCCTAGAACATACTTTGGTAATTCGTGTGTATATGTGTGGGAGAAGGAGAGAGATAGAGAGAGAGAGAAGGATAGAAAAAGAGGGTTCAATATTAAGGAAAGAAAATTTACTGATTATAGTGAAAAGAAATATCAAGGAATTAATTGTGAGTATATCACAATAATATATATTATAAATGTAATTACACTTCACTTGAAAAATAGCAAGGAAAAGCACCCAAGACGTTGATCCTTAAAAAGAAATGATGTAACAAAGTTTTCTTCGTACCGAAGAATCACAAAATTTGTTATTTTCGGAATCGCCTTGATCCGTTCCCAGATAAATAACGTGATCGGAAAACGAACTAGAGCCCAAAAGGAAGTTGGGAGGAAACTCCTTAAACTTTTCCTAACGGAGGGAGAAGAAGGCTTTCTGATAGAAGGAACCGGGTAAAAGAAAGGAATTGTACTTTTCTCTGGCGTACTTCAAGCATGGAAACCAATTTTAGGACTCTCCGCGGGATCAGTTCGGCTCAGCACCTACCTCAGAAGCGTAGGAAAAATCAAATAACACGCCGTACGAGTTTTACGAACTTTTGTTGATCGTGAGAATGTTAGATTTTTTAAAAACCTCAGAAAAAAAGATTCAAAGAATCTTTTTGTCGGCATGATAGTAAAGCAAAGATCATCAATAAAAGGTTATCATTAACGTAAATGATCCTATTAAAGTCAGTTAAAAATTATTCTAAGATCATATATGTTCGAAAGACATTACGAAACATGTAATCGCTAAGATAGCCCTGTGGCTTTTCTCTGAACCTATACAAATTCGAAAGGACAGACTTTGCTAACTAGCTTTTAACGTAAAATCGCTAGGAGAACCATCGTTCCCATAAATGGGATAAGTTCTCGTTTCTCTGGTAACAACCATAACGCTTGTATCCAATAGCTTCCTATTAAAACCTTATCTGCTACCGTTTCGCTTTTATCCCTTCCAAGATATCGTCTTTTGACTAGGAAATATTGCACCAAGGATTGAGTCGATATTAAAGATCAAAATCATAACCCATAAAGATAAAGATGACTTGAATTTAACGAGCGAATAAAAAGAAGCTAATTCCGAGACAGGTTTCTCAAAAGCTACCCTTTAATTCCATTTCCTTTAGCAGCGATCTTGTAACACTTGACATCATTTTCGATGGAGATCTTACTGTGCACATACTAGCAGCCATATACATTTGAACGCACACATCAGGAAGGAATATAACGTTTAAACGGTGTCTACGAGCTGCCTAAAGCAGCCGGCGCAAACTTACTTAGCCGAGCACGGAGTCTCGAACGAGCCCACTTGCATAATACTGAGATGTAGAGAAAGTGAGAGAGTTAGTATGTATACGTGAAAGAGAAAGAGAGAGATGCAAAGATTGCATGTAGACAGAGGGTGACAAAATGGAGCACTGCGGGCTGCTCGCGTACGTAAACGGAGAATCGTAGATGAAAACAGGAGCAGACGTGTGTGTGAGAGAGAGAGAGAGAAAAAGAGAGAGAGAGAAAAAGAGAGAGAGAGAGAGAGAGAGAAATAATGCTTCCTGTTTGAGTTACGTCGGATACGCGAGTGCATTTAAATTCCGCTTAAAGGGTCATTAAGGGTGAATTAGGCGAGACAGCTATGGCCGAGGATCAGTTCCGATTTTAGAGGAGGTAAAGTCTACGTTCGGGTCGCGTAACTTCTGAATAATATTCTCCATTGGGATATCCTTGACGGGGGTTGAAGTAAGGGGCAAGAAAATGGAGGTAAAGTCGAGTACAGACCGTTTCGTATCCAAATGCGACGAGTACGCTTCCCTGAAATATTATTCCCGACGTGCTTTTCTCTCTTTTACTCTCTCTCTCTCTCTCTCTCTCTCTCTCTCTCTCTCTCTCTCTCTCTCTCTCTCTCTGGTAGCTTACAGTCTTTTCTCTTTATCCCTCTTCGTCGCAGCCCGTTCTCGTCACCACTTTTCCAGCCCGCTCGGTCGTCGTCCCCGAAGTCGAGTTTTAAAGTGCACTCGAGTTCGACTCGCGCCCGCCCTAGGCGGCGTCCTGGCTTTAACGGAATTCGAAATTGATATGGTACTGGATAGGCGAGACGAAAAGTGGAGGAGTAGCATGCAAAAGGAGGAGAGAGCTACTTTACTTCTGCAAAAGATCGACTAGTATTTTCTCTGAGATATATTGGGTGTGTTTATTTTTATTAAAGATACGTTAACTTGTTTTACTATATCTTTTTCTTTTCTTTTTCTTTTCTTTTTTTCTTTTTTTCCTGTTTTCTTTTTCTTTTTTTTTTTTTTTTCTTTTCAATTACCATCGTCAACGTACGAATTAATATTACATGTACGTTCGAAAAAAGAATTTATATTTTTCACAGTGAAACATGAAGCTCGCAGAACTTCAGTTTCTTTGAGTTTTCAAAAATAAACACCAGTAGACGTACATCGTAGAAATAACATAATGGAATGTTCTATCGGAAACACGTTCGCTGTGAACGTTCCGGAGTTAAAATAAATGGCGATACTAGCGTTAGCGAGTACGTGAAAGGTATTTCGTGAAAAACGAACAAAAGGAATAGTATCGAGAATGCGATATAGGTGTAGTATCAATGCCGTTGAATAACTGTTATCGTTACTCTGCCATTTTGTGACTGCACCGCTTATTTGTGCTTATATGTGCAGAATAGAGAAATAAAGAAAAAAAAGGAGAGAGAGAAAAAAAAGGAAAAAGAAAAAAAAAAGAAAAAAAAAAAGATAAAAAAAAAGGAAGAATAAATCAGTCCCGATAATATCTACTTCCGACAGAAGCTTTTGAAGCATCCCTTTCTCGACACTGGATTCGCTAGTTACGAAACACTTTTGAACAATGCATTCCAACGAGAGTCGCTAATAAACAGTCACAGAAGTTGATTAAACTTTCTTCATTAAAGATCAACTCGCTCGTTGGCGAGTTGCACAAGACATAAAAATTAATTTTAATCAAACGATGTAATCTCGTTTCGTGCTTCCACTACAACGAACGAGGACGTTTAATTTCAAACTTGCGTCACGGTTGCCTTCCGCCTGCATGGAAACTATATTTTCCTTTTTCCGATATATTTGATAACACTTCCTATCGGCCAAAAACGTAATTTTTGTCTCGCCGACTTTCCCGAGCAATTCGGCCACTGGCAATACAGAAAGTCGGCCTTGTGATAATGATTATACTGTACCCAGCTCAATTACCAAGTGCAGAAGCGGTAAATGTAAACGTAATAGATGCCGGCATATCGATATAACGATACGCGATAGCGGGGGTAGATTTTATGAAAATCGATTTTGTATAAACCACAAAGCCGTCTGGTGCATTAGCGCGAATAAATTTCTGACTGATGCTGGCTGCCTGTAAATGGTATGCCCGCGATCGATCGGTCAGTACTTCCTCCTCCTCTTCCTCTTTCTCCATCCCTCTTTTCACTCTTTCCCACTCGCAAAAACGTACGATAAATACATAGGTGTATATTCTACGTACGACATACATACACGTATGTACACACTGGCACAACGAATTTATACGAAAATCGCGCATTTTATACCAAGCTGTAACTCGTATTGCTGGGATAGCTTTACGAAGATCGTTAGTACTCATTACAACTAACGTATTTGGGGTCGAATACGTACGCGTAATTCGGCTTCTACTGTATGTCAATGTAATATACGCATATCGAGCTCTCGTAATCCTCTCTGAAAATTTACTATCGTCGAAGTTATGGCGTGGACAGTAGTTGTCGCTATTGATCCGTTCGCTCCCATTAAACAAAAGGTTCTATGTAAGCGAGTGGAAAATTTAAAAAAAGAAAAGGAAAAATGTATTTTGTCGCTATCTCTCACGGTAATCTTTTGTCAAGTTTGTCAGCCAATTTGATAGGAACAAAAGATTTGGACTCTGCTAAACGATTGTCGAACCAATACAATGAACGCGACGAGAACATAAGCGTCGATTTTCCGCCATTGCTCTGCGTTTATTGAGAACTAATCGCGGTTACGTTCGAACCGATGCGCGGCAACAATCGTGACCGTGCGAAGAATGACAAATCTATTTACCATCGTCAATATTTGCTACCAACTTGCCTCGATTCATTCGACGAAGTAGTCCGGCAATATGGCCGAATATACTCGGCCATCGTTAATTCATCGAAAATTTGCAATTCGAAAATCGAGGTCGCCTTGAAACAATCAACAAAAATCGATAAAAAGTAGTTATCAGCAATCGTCAATATTAGCTTAAAAAATTCTAAACTATAATATTATCAAGGAAAAGTTAAATTCGTATGCCTCGATTTTTTTTTCCAGAAATTCAAAACATACCCTTAATTACGAGGTATGTTTCGAGGTACTACTCTAAACTACTTTGTAGGCACATTGTTGGAGTTGTCACGAACAGGACGAAGCAACCGGAACTCTACCGCAAACTCTGAGAACGCAGTGAAGCAACGAAATTCGTTTCCCAATGTCCGAGTTCAAAATTACGAGTGTTCGTGTTTCACCTACTAAACAACCAATGGAACATTATCTTGCTGATTTATTAGCGTGCCTTATGAGAACCGATTTTTTTCTGTGCCTCACTGATATCGATGAGTCGGATTTTAAAAGATAGACAACGAGCGCTTGCCATGATTCCTTTATTACCGTACTCGTCTGACTAATAGTCGATGAACTAGTCGTAACTACTTTTTTCTCTGACAAGTTTGCACAGATCTTTTACCGCGAAATCGTCATATCTTGATTACTTGCTTTCATTTCCAATAAAACATCCCAGCGACTTAAAACGATACGACTAAGTATGCTAATAGCGGAAATTAAAAATCGATCTTGGTAAATATCGTAAATATATCACTTTCCCTCAGCACGAATAAATCGTCGTTGAAATGAAATTCCTACGAAACGGGCAATGCTATTGTTCTATTTTTTCTTCTCTTCTCTTCTCTTTTTTTCTCTTCTCTTTTCTTATGGAAAAGTTATAAAAGTACAAACTATGAAATATATCGGGGGAGAATTCATGCTCCAATGTCATCACGTGAACAATGTTCTAACAAATAATCAAACTGGCAGGACGACAGTTAGCCATGAGAATCCGGTTTTAACGACGATTCGTCACGGAAACTCGCGGAAACGAGAAGCGGAATCGCTGTCGGTTTAGAGAATATTGGTTCTCAAGTTACATACACACACATATCGCAAACACGCGGTAGATTCGAGGTCTCGCTAGTTCGACGTCTTACGTCTACTTGTCCGTTTAAGTAGACGGTACCGTTGCATATTACCAACATTACAAAGAAAGAAAGAGAGAAAGAGAGAGAGAGAGAGACCTTCAACCTTCGACCTACGAAAAGCTATCGCGTGTTCTCGAAATCGACACAATCTCGCGTTAGCCTTTCGATCGTGTACCTTAAGCCGAAGGATAGATCTTGTCTCTTCGTCTGTCCAGTTATTTGGTCAGTTTACGAAAATAAAAAAAAAAAAAAAAAAAAAAAAAAACAAAAATAAAAAACTATCTTATTTATTCGTTAAAAAAACAGCAGATATGAAAAATACAAACTTGAATTGCTGTAACATAATTGAAATTTTCTCTAAAGCAAAGGCACACCATTTATATCGTATTTATTTGGAGCAAACTTTTGAACGTAGAAATAAAGAAAATAGAATTAATAGTATGGATAGTACAATTTCAACAAATGAATTGTAATAAATAAATTCCCTTGGTCAAATAAATTGTATAGCTAAATGCGATTACCTCGCTTCGAGGTACATCGATCGATTCCTTTTAACGGTTCGCCTAATCTACTTTCCGAAAAAAATGCCCAACGAATTCGGAAATACCGTTCGGCCACGTCGACATCATTCTTTCTTCGAGGCCGAAACGGTCCGAGGCGATATTTCTCAGCGAGCAACGTGCGCTGCGTTCACTTGATGGCCCATAAAAATTGACCGGTAAAAATGGCGATGCAACTGCGTCCTAACCGCGATTAAATACGACGTCCATTAATAGCCGTACTGTCATACGCCTGGCCGTTTTTGGCCGTTTATTTAAAGAGGGGGGGTCTTGAAATCCGTAGCAAAGCTACATCTGTGAATAAAATACGGAATCCTATTGTTCTCTGGTCTATGACGTCTGCAAATTCTAGAGCAGGTGAGGGAACAAATCTCAGAGTTAATACGATATCATATTTTTACAGTCAATAAACATTTAGTAAGCGTTGCTCAGAGATCCTCAACAAGTATATGAAACTCGCTTTAATGTATTAAAGAAAAAAAAAAAAAAAAAAAAAAAAAAAAAAAAAAAAAAAAAAAGAAAAAAAAAATTAGCCGTTGATGTCAGATAAGTTGAAATCGTAAAGAAATATAAATTAATAAAGAGATAAGAAGTTTCGCATAAATTTTGTCGACGTACTACTATTTTTATCGTAAAAATGAGAATGGGAGAGAGAGAAAAAGTCGATGATTTAAACCGGCGTCGATCGTACTCGATGTACTTGATATCCGAGCTCGACGCATTCGATGAGAGGCCGACAATTCAAGGCAAGCGATCCGCAATAGCTTCGCAATAGCTCTACGGTAGCTCGCACCGGCAATTGCAGCAGTTTTCGTTGGGAATACCCGATTTCGAACCGACGGAAGGGTTGCACCGTTAGAGAAGAGAATTTCGACAGCTTTGCCGGGTCAAGTGAGATTAAACGAGAATTTGGTCGGTGGAAATGTTGAAATGTTGCTCGCGGTAAAACCTCGACGATTATACGAGCCGACTGCGAGTGAAACAATGCATTTTTCTTCCGTCTTCAGTCTCTTCTGTCTTCTCTATCAGTTTCTCTTATTCACAGTACTTTTTCCGTAAGCTCTATAAACGTTCGGTTAGCTCTCAAGAATGCAACGACGAAGAAGTAAACAAAGCTTTTGAATAAATGCTTGTCACGAAGATGCTATCTTTTCACGTCGACGATAAAAAATAATAGAAAGAAAAGGAAAAAAAGCGCCGGTAAACAATGCTCTTGGTAACTCGAGTTTCTCCCCTTCGTTATGATTTAATCGAGTATTTCTTTTTTTTTTTTTTCCTACGTCTTATCACTCATCCGTTGTTTCGAGACGAATACCAAATGAACCTAATAAAATTTCTCTGCATTTCTTCAAAAACGTTCATTTCTCTTTCGTCTAAAACAATCGTTTGCTCCCTGTTTTTAAGAAAAGATCTTCCACGCTAAAGTTTAAAATTTATTATAGATTCGTATACTCCTCTATCTGGAATTATGTTATCAACTATTTATAACAATCTTGAAGAAAGCAATTTTCCCGTCACTCTTCTCGTCCTATTTTAACAATGAACGACGTTTCTTCCTCTTTCCTTATTCTTTTTCTTAATATTTCTGATTACGTGTGCCGGGTAAAAAGCAGATGGGATGGAGTATCGAAGGGAGGAGTACGCGTCGGGGTATAAATCCGTGTAGAGTCGGTGAAACAGGCAGAAACAATAACGGGGTGAGGGTCAGATTCAATTACAAGGAATCGTGAAAGTTCCACCTCTTTCTCTAGACTCGCCTCAGAAGCCAGTGTGCTCTTCTTCTCCGTCTACTTCTTTTCTTTTCCACCGTCAGGCCCCTTAACCTAATTTCGCGCTTTTGCCGGCCAACCGGTCGAATGGCTGTCGAACGAAGACTAATGTTCGTCTAACCGTTCATTTCTTACCGTAGTTCTACTCATTTTTGCCGCCTGAATTTTCTCAAGGTTTAGAGTTGCCTTCCTTCTCTTTTTCTACCTTTTTCTACCTTTTTTTTTTCTTATTTTTCCCTTAAATCCAAGTCTAAAATTAGAAAATTTACTTCCACGTGTTACATCACATAGCAGTAAATCCCAGCAAAAGGTCAGACGAGTTTGTTTTTTCAAAGAATCGAAAATCATTTTCGTAAACGATCGTATAAAGATAGAATAAATGTAAAGAAAAACAAATGTAAAATAAATCCTTGAGTTACCATTGAATATCACAATCAATGTCCTTATTGATCGAAGTGAATATTAAAGAGCATCGAATATGGCTACTTCAGGAATCGGCTTATATCGTTTGCGTTGCAGGTGCTCGCATTCGCATCGATAAGTCATAGACTTACGCGCCTCAGCTGTTTTTATCGAAGCGTCGAAAGCAACGACTACTCGTAAATAACGATACATGGAGGGATGGGGAAGAGGAGAAAGGAAGGAAAATAAAACATGAGAAAAAAACTATCGATCATTTTAAAATTATTATATATCTCGACTAACTGTAAACAAGCATTTATATGTTTTATCCTATATATATATATTTTTTTTTATCCTTAAAACAGTAATGATCGAAAAATATATCCAATAAATCAAGTTTTACCAATGACATTGATTGATTCGTCAAAGTGCAAACGAGATAAGAAGCACTCACTATGTAAGCTAATGTTGCTTCAGAGGTTGATCATTCTGCTTTCTACGTCCATTAACCCCTTAATAAACACATCACACGCATGCGTTTACGCAAAATCACGATACCAAGACACTCCCACTTTATTCGCATAACTCGACTCGCATAATCACGAAATTATCTTAAGCATTAAAGTAAAATATTCTCAAAGAGAATAAGATATATTAAACTTTTTAAACGTAAACGAATACAGAGTGCACGCTAGTCCTTCACCCACTTCCAATCGTAAACGAGGAACCCAACCTATGCGACGGCGTTGCAACCTGCATCCAGCATGGAAGGAGGCCATGTGGACTGTCAATCTGACCGAGGAAAGGATAGAATATAAAAATGAGCACACGAGGAGGGGATAAAGCATTATATTTCACCTCACATGGTTCTCTACTTTGTTATTTTCTCTGGCCTCGAGCAAGATCATCTAATCTTTTGAATAACCGAGTGCATAAGGGTGAGAATAGGAAGAAATAAGAAAGAATCGAGCAATAGAGTAAGTTATGCTTACCAAGGAGCACGTTAAATCCGGATCTTGAGTTTTCTTCTCGTTCTTCTCTTTCTTTCTTTCTTTCTTTCTTTCTCTCTCTCTCTCTCTCTCTCTCTCTCTCTCTCTCTCTCTTTCTCTATTCGGGGTGTGGTTCCTTCGCGTGCGGGCGGAGCCCCACGGGATTAAGGACTTTGGACTTGGCCGGATTCGGGAAGCTCGCTTTCGTCTATATGCGTGTAAGTCTTTGAATACGTACGTATACCTATGCGTGTTTAGTTATGTCCGTCTATCTTCCATTCTTTCTCTCTATTTCTCCTTCTTCGTAACAAGCAGCAAAGTGTATCGCAGAATAAGAAAGTAAAGCTGATAAAAAAGAATGATAAGTAAAAAAGAGATGTTAAAGAGAGAGAGAGAGAAGGAGAGAGAGAGAGAGAGAGAGAGAGAGAGAGAGAGAGGGGGAGGACGAAAGCGAACTCGGTATATGTGTCTGTAGGTATACGCGTGTATTCGTGTATGTGTGCATGTACGTATAATGCGTCAGCACGGATAAAGTTTGCTTTAGTATGCGTTGGCTTAGGACAGCAACATTAGCAAGGATTTAGGTTTCGGAAGAAATGGATCAGGACGAGGGGGAGCGGTCTAGACGAGGTCCTGCCTTCGCTAGGACATTGTTACTCCTGCTGATCCGTTTTGAAGAGATTCGGCCGGTGTCAGCTCGGTCCAACCGCGATGGCCACCCTCGCCTATCTTCACCGATGTCACTTCAACTTCTTCAGATCCGCAAATGTCCTGGAGTATCCTTTGATAAACACCCCGACAATTAGTCTGTTCAATCAAACGACTCACTGCTACGCGACATCTTCCATCAGGTTGTCACGACGTTGGCATGTTCGTCGAGAAAATAGAGAAAAAGTTTACACACAGAGAGCAGTGCTGGGCTCTCGTCGAAGCAAAGTGTCACGCACGACGCGAACGGAGTTCGATCCAAAGCGCGATGCGGAAATTCCGTGGGAGTATCGAAGCGACCTTCGAAAGGCACAACCTTCAAGATCGATTGAGCCCTCGACACAGCAACCGTTTTGACTTATTCAAAAATGTCTTGTCTTTTTTGGAAATATCTTCTTCGAGCAATAAACTCTTTGACACTTCTCTTTCCTTTTTTCGATCCCATTAAGACGACTCTAAGGGAATTACATACGCGTGTATAGTTTTTGGATCATCTGTGTCTCTACGAGGTATATAGAGATCACCAACGACTTGATCGCACAAAACAAATGATCACAAGCTGTGTCACTACTGAAGGAGGGAAAGAAAGAGAGAAGGAGAGAGAGAGAGAGAGAGAGAGAGAGAGAGAGAGCAAGAGAGAGAGAGAGAGAGAAAGAGAGAGAGAGAGAGAGAGAGAGAGAGAGAGAGAGAGAGAGGGAAAAGGAGAAACGAAAAATCGAAGAGCACAGAACGCTTCTCACACTCGCGTAAAGCTTCAATCGAAAACACCAATCCGTGAATATCCTATGAACGAAATGTCCTTTTCGACGAAGAACCAAGACGTGGCTCGAAGAGAAGCCGAAGAATAGAAGCGCGTAACACGCGACGAGGAAAGATGTCGAGCTGCCGCTTGCCTGGCGGTGGTGCGCGCCGCCATGACAGACTCTTGCCTCCTATCAACCCCACTCTCGCCAAACAACCCCTACTATTCTATCTCTATCGCCCTACTACCTCCCCTAACCTTCTCCCTCTCTCTTTCTCTCACGTAGTGTCCCTTGTCTATGTTCTCCTTCCAATCCCTCGTTTTCCACCACCGAGCTACCTTGCCTTGGCCCCACCAACGCAATATTGATCGGGCGGAAGGGCGGCATCCAAGAACGTAACGATGGTTTCACGGGCCCCGGACGATTTTACAAGTCACTATCTATTCTTTCCTTTTTCTCCTTTTATTTCTACTTCTCTCTTGTGTCCTCGGCTATCTTTCTTTGTAACCCCTCAGTCCACTTTGTCCTTTTTTCGTTTCTTCCTCTACAACTTTTTCATTTTTCTTCTCCTTCTTCTTCTTCTTCTTCTTCTTCTTCTTCTTTTTTAACTTCTTTTCTCTTTGTCTTCACCCCGAAGTATCTCCCTTTTTCCAACGAAGTTTCCTCGATATCCACGCCTTTCTCCCCTCGATACTTCTACCCTCAGAGGAGAGCACCGATCGACGATGTTCGAGGACGACGCACGTGGAGCGTGGACTCGAGAACGAATATTGCAACTTCGTTTCTCTTCTACGTTGATATCTAGCAATCGAAGCTTTACGGTTCTTTTGAATGTAGATGTTTATGAGGGTGAACGATGAAAGAATTTTATTTTCTTGATTGAATTTATATCATGATCGAACGTGAAAATTAAAATGATCAGATAAATATAAAAAGGTCAATTAATAAGTTGGTATTCTCAATAAATGGTTTTAATCGTTAAAGAAGAAACGAGAGAGAAATAGAAAGAAAAAGAGGAAGGGAGAGAGAGAGAGAGAGAGAGAGAGGGAGGAAAAGGGAGAGGGATAGAAAAAGAGAGAGTAAGCGAAACATAAGATAAATTGATAATAATGGGAGAAGCTACAGCGTCAGCTCAGGTAGCTTTTGACACCTGATCCCCTTTCTTGCCAGACGGCAGCCTCGCCGTTAATCAAGCGCCGTTTCACCCTGTGTATCCACGACCCACAAAAGCCGAGCTTTGGCTCGTGCTGTGATGAAATGAATCCTTTGCAACCCCTAAATAATGCTGAACGCATTGACCAAACCCAACCGTCCTACACTATGTCGTAAGAAATGTAACGCCCACAAATATACGTGTATATTCGTATTGTGAATTTGTCCGGCGAAAAGTGTTCATATTTTTGTGTTGTTTCTTTTTGTTTTCTCATCATCACTTTTCATCTTTCAATAAGTACATTTATAATACGTTACTTTAATACTTAAATCTATGAAAAGTCGATGATTTCATTTAAGCTGGTTAATTAATAAATTGAAATTAAACAACGCTGCTAAAATGAACAAAGCTATTGTCTAACTCGTCGAACCAACCGATATGAATTTTTTCATGAAAATTTTTCTTCGTCAGATATTTTTCATCGATACGTGACTCAACGTCAAGAATTATAGAGTTTATTATTTAACGGATTACCGATGTAACGCACGAGAGACTCGACAGATTGCAAAAAGCATTTAACATGATGGCAATACAGTAAAGTGCCTCTTCAATGCGAAGCAGAATAAAAACATCGGTGTCGAGCGTGACGCTCTTTCGTTCGATTATACTTAACGTTAATTAAAATTATATTCCTCCGGTTGAGTATCGTCGTTGGTATACGAACAATTCGAATGAGTAAGTATCGAGTTACCTTGCGTATCGTGCAATTTTATCGTCTGTTGATCGAAATTCGATCGAAATCCAATCGAAATCCGATCGAAACCTGCTTGCGACTACATACACTTTGTTGAAAATTTAACGAAATAAAGATTAAAACTTACCATCGAGCGTGGACTAGTAGCGATACGCCTCTTCAGTGTCTGAAAAAGAAAGAAAGAAAAAAAAAAGAAGAAATAAACCTGTTAGTTTTAAGGATCGTTATATAGGAGGTACACGTAAGAGAACTTTTGCAATTTACAGCTCGGAAAATCTTCGTTCGAGGCGATCGTGCGACCGAAGGGAGAGTGATACTCTCGAGGGTGATGGAAGCAACATGGAACAAAGGGAAGAGAAAAAGAAAGAGCGATGTAACACGCAGGATGTGAATGAGAAAAGAGAAAGGAAAAAGTGAAAGAATAGGAGAGACACGAATATAGGAAAGTCCTTTCGCGAGAAATTCCTTTGTCTCTTTCTCTCTCGAGAATTCGACGATCCTCCGCGAGATATGATCGAAAAAGGTCGACCGTTTTCCACGTTCATTTCTTCTCGGCAATGTGAAGAACGAATGAAAATCGAATTTTCGATATCATTTATCAGCAACGAACTTCGACGTGCGTTCGAAGACGTGCGTTCGATCTATCTGTATAAGATACTACTACACATATCGACGGATGAAAAATTTCGATTAGTCGAAGTACTTTCGTACGTAAGTACTTTCGCAAATATTCAACAAAAATTTGTTCAGAATATGAGAGCTACGAGAAATGAGCCCTTCCAACGAACTTGGAGAGTTTGCAGCCGTTAAAGGGGCTTCGTCGTTTCAAGTTTCCGCGATGTTTCGTTGTGGAAATATTTGCCTCTAAAGATAGATAGTAATATAATCGCCTTTGGTGATAGTTACCCGATCGCTTGTTTCGCCCTTCGTTTCACGAAAGAACTATCAAGAGCGGTAGCACGCTTCGTCGATCTATTCTCGAAAGCTTGTCTCGAACACCTGCTGCCACTGTTTTTCCCAGATATTCGAGATTTCGAAGCTTTCCACTTTTTCCAGTTCACGCTGCTTTCTTGGCAAATTGATACGCTTATCAATTTCATTCTCGAGAAATTACGATCTAAAGGAATACAAAATGAATTCAATTTTTTCGTTGTTACGATCGAAAGGGAACGCTTAATAAAATAAATTGTCAATATAATATTCCGTATGATCTGTAATAAAATGATTTCATCGAATGAAAGCTCGTAAAAATCCAAAACCAATGACTTTGTGAATCAACGAATAAGCTAACATTTCATAGAAGGCTTTCAGCAAATGGCGGGCCCGATTTCTCGACGTACACGCCTGGAGGTCGAGGTCGAGGCCTCGAAAGAAATCGTACATCCGTTCCATCGGCATTCCGGCGTAACCGCGAGCGTTAATGGCGTTTCTTACGATCTCGCATAGAAAAGGAGGTAGTTTTAGGGGTGGGTAACACGGTCGATATACTTGTCACGGCTGAGTCGTTAGGCGAAAAGTAGAGAAAGATCTGGGCAGCATCAGACTACGATAAAAAAGAAAATCTTCAGGGAAATAGATATATAGAAAATATATGATAAAAGTTATAGACAATTTTTTTCGTATGCATATCATGTGAATATCACGAATTAGGCTATAATGTGAACATGATGAAATTGAAATATTTTTGTTTCATTATGCTAGAATTAATAATGTCTTCATTAACATTTTGAAAGGGTCTGAATATACCTGACCATCTGTTTCATGAATATAATTTAAACATGAATTTTCATTGTTCCGTTGTCGAAGTTAATTAAATCGTAATAAATGATTTTCGAAATGAACGTTTATATTATGAGTACGACTTTGCAAGTACAACGTTCAAGTTTGTAATATAAACGAGACAGTTTGCACGCTAAAGGACTTGCCAAGAAGAACCGACATGAGTATACGTATGAGCTATGTTGTAGAAACTTCAGACTCGGTAGCGCATCTAATGTTCTTAGTCACGCCGCTTTTTCCATATCCTTACGTTTATGTATATTTTCGAATCTATGTACATATACGTACTTTTAACCC